>NW_024538020.1:0-15774 GCF_016628075.1 Suillus paluster
GTGATAGGCGACTGACCTCCGTCCTAGATGGAGAATGCTTCTGACAACGCCCGCTGTGATGACGCGGAGTGTCTCGGACTTCAATGTCGATCACTTCGACCGGGAGTTCGATTTTGATGTCCCATAGACAAGGTTGTACGAACTTGAAGGTAGCATCACCAAACCGCGGTGCACCTAACCCTCCCGTGATACAATAATATTGCTGGAAATCCGCGGTGAGTTCTTTGTCTGATCTCTCTCGTACACCTGGCACATGATAGTGTTATCATAGTCAAGTCGCTGAAGTTGGAACAGAAGAAGGTCAAGTATCGACCTGTGGGATTTAATGAACACCGATGGGTTTTACGGCATGATGTGTACGGTTGAAAGAACTTTAGTCCGGCTTAGGAGCCCGGACCTACCGATGAAACAGGCGCGTCAGAGTCGTCTTCTTTCTACTGTAGCTTCTCATTTCAGGTTTGAGATAGTGGTGATCGCAGTAAATATCCACCGGACCAATCATTCTGGCCGCATCGGCTGGCTGTCACGAGTCACGATGTTAGTGGCTGCACCGATGCCTGCTGTTCCGTCTAACTAACTTACCCTGCAATACCCTTCACCAATGATAACACTGACCAAGCACACCATGAAGGGCCGAAAACTTTCTGAGATCTTTGCAAGGCAATCGTCCGAATGTTTCCGCTCCTCGAAATCTCGGAGATCGCAGCATATACTGGCGCCAGCAAGCATACAATCCAGTGGATCGTTCGTTGCTACTACAAGAAAACCGGTCAAGCTTACAACAAGCACAAAAGAGTTGATCGGCCACGAACAATACAAATAGACGATGTCAATGTAAGTATTTGTATAAGGAGATCGGGATTATTCTTATCGTGGCTCAGTACTTTCGTGCCTGCGTGACTCGCCACTGTGATACATACCTGGATGAATTGCAGGAGGGTGTGCGGTACACGTCAAATGTCAATCCTTCTCTTTCGACGATCTGGAGAACTCTTCATAGGACTGGAAATACATATAAAAAGTAGGCTCGTCTGAGTCTCCAATTTTGATATTTCGGCGGTGTTGATGTCATACAAAGGCAACAAAAGCTGTTACAGAGCAAAATGTCGATTTTCGCAAACAGCAATAAATCCAGCCGTTATCGACTCGGATACCTATACCTACTACAGCAGAAACCCTCGTAATGCATAATGCATAATAATTCATAACAAATTAGAATACGATGACTTTTGGCACAAAAAGCGATCCATGGATAGCGATGGGCCTGGTGAACGTTGGCAATGGATAGTTTGGTGTGGCTGAGAATGATTTTCGTTCCAGAAACAATAGAACTGTAAGTTGGTCAAGACTGTCGTCCCTTAACCGTTACGCCAAAAGGCAGTGATAATGAAAGCTCATGTTTCATTATCTCGGACAGTATTTATGCTGATTATGGGAACTCAGGTAAGCCACCGGGCTTACAAGAACTTCTACATTCATCATGAACACGAGGCTTGTGCATAGCCGTGCGCAGCTCAATTAAGTACCGCCTTCCTTCTTCACTTCCCCACCGACACTCGCTCTCACCAATCGTCTGACCTTGCCATCTTATCAAAATGCCCTTTCAGTGGCTCGAGGATTTGGGCAAGGTTGTCGCAGTTCGTTCGAGGTGGTCCACAAAGAGCGGACGCAAACAAGATGCTCCCATCCCCGCAGGCATCCCTAGTGTATTTCTCCTTCCATCACCAGAGCTCCCTTCGAATTCATCGTTAGTGCAGCCTGTTTCTGCGAGCAGAGAACCAGATCTCGAAGTCTCCACCAGTGTTTCTTCCACCGGATACTCCTGGAGTGTATCCCTTACCCGCGAAGCTTCCGATATGGCTCAGTTAGCTTTACCCTTGGTACAGGCCATCGCAGGTGCAATCCCACTTGTGGGTGCTCCCATGCAATTGGCTATTGGTGGATTATTGTCAATCCTTCAAATTATTGATGTGAGGGCTTGTGATTGCGAGAATGATTCTTGATTTTCAAGGTTATCACAGAAACGTAGCCAGAATAAAGCGGACCTAGATGCCCTGAAATTACGACTTTATCGACTGAGCGGCCATTTGTGTAACGCCCTACCTGTTCTAGATCCTCTTGAACAATCCCGGAGGGATTCCATAGTTAGGTATGCTCCGTGTTGATGCGTGCTTGAATTTACCCGACATGGAGTTGCACTCAGGATGCTGCAAGATACATCAGCTCAACTAACAAAGTTGCATAAACGTTGTCTCGCGTACACATCTGTCACACAAGTCATCGCCGGATGTTCCATTGCCATCGACCGTTATCTCTTGGAGTGTCTGGTTGTGTTCTATTCTCTAAAGATCGCTTGCATTTACTCACTACTACGCTTGATCAGCGGTCGTTCCAAATGCAACAAGTCAAAATGCCATGCACGACGGGCAGGACTCCAATCACCAGAGACCGGTCACCAGACGGTCCTCTGCTAGACCGAACACAACGCAATTGACTATCGCGCTTGGTTGTGTGACACTGATAGACGCAACAGGCTACGAGCATGCAATATCAGTGGACTTCTGCACCTCATTTCAGGTCCGCCTCGCTAGTGTAAAATCTGTCTCAGGGTTCCAAACTCACTGATCAAATACTCTTTAGCAACTCAATGAGATGCTCCAAGTTCTGTTTAAGTGCGACTCGATTGAAGCTCGAGTTCAGAGACGGTATATAAAATCAGGCCAGTATGATTTGTGCATTGACGAGGGCACGCGAGTGACCCGGCTGACAAGCCATGCATGGTCGGGAATCGAATCAGGCACGAAGATTGTCATGAGGGTCATCATCAAACAGGAGGCACCATTCTGGAGAATTTCATACAAATGTCATTTCTGTGGCACTATGAATCAGCTTGGCGTGGACACCGTGGAGTCTATCGTGTATTCACTTAAACGGGAGGCTGGTCGTTCAATTAATTGGTGAATACCTGTCTCTTCTGGGTCCTGACCGTGTCTAACAACCAGAAGTCAACAATGCAAACGACGGTTTCAGATCTCCCGCGTACGGAGCAGTGCGGAGCAGAGCACTGGATCCTCTGACACGGATACCAATGAGACGACTGACGCAGAAATGCACCTTATTCGTAACTTTCATGTCCAGCAAACTGTACGTTATCATGAAACTTCACGGGCAATCTTAAGCTGAACATTCAACGATGTCCCGCTCTCAGCAAGTGCGTGATTTCTTCTTCTGCGCTGAACATCTGATGTTGATGGTGCCACGGTGATTCCCGCTCTCAGCCTGTGTGTGATCTCATCTTTTAATTGCTTATCCGATGCTTATGGTGCCACGGCGATGATCCGCTCTCAGCTTGTGCGTGATCTTGCCTTTTCAGCTGCCAACCCGCTGATGGTTCCGTGGTGATGTTCCGCTCTCAGAGAGTCAGTAATTACATGCCTTGAGTTGCTTATTTGATCAGGCTGACGGTGTCACGGCGATGTCCCGCTCTCAGCCTGTGTGTGATCTCATCTTTTAATTGCTTATCCGATGCTAATGGTGCCACGGCGATGTTCCGCTCTCAGCCTGTGCGTGATCTCATCTTTTAATTGCTTATCCGATGCTAATGGTGCCACGGCGATGTTCCGCTCTCAGCCTGTGCGTGATCGCGTGTTTTGATCTGCGTTACTGGCACTAATATTGCGATGGCAATGTCTCGCTCCCAGAGGGTGCGTGATCTTACCTTTTCAGCTGCCAACCCGCTGATGGTTCCGTGGTGATATTCTGCTCTCAGAGAGTCAGTAATTACATGTCTTGAGTTGCTTATCTGATCAGGCTGACGGTGTCACGGCGATGTCCCGCTCTCAGGTGGTGCGTGATCTCGTCTTATGAACTGTTCACTGAACGATGGTGGTGTGATGCCGTTATCAGATAGTACGTGATCTTGTCTGCTGAGCTTTTTACCCGATGGTGATGTCCCGCTCTCAGCCAGTGCGTGATTTTGTCTTTTGAGTTGCTTACCCGATGGTGATGGTGCCACGGCGATGTCCCGCTCTCAGCGAGTGCGTGATTTTGTCTTTTGCGTTGCTTATCTGATGCTGATGGTGCGACGGTCATTTTCCGCTCTCAGACAGTGCGTAATCTCATTTTTTGAACTCGTTGCCCAACGCTGATTGTGCCACGGTGATGTCCCGCTCTCAGCGAGTGCGTGATTTTGTCTTTTGCGTTGCTTATCTGATGCTGATGGTGTGACGGTCATTTCCCGCTCTCAGAGAGTGCGTGATCTCGTGTTTTGAGTTCTTCATCCGATGCTGACGGTGCTACGCCAATGTCCTGCTCTTATATTGTGCGTGATCTCGACGTATGAGCTTTTACTCGACGTTGATGGTGCCATGGCGATATCCCTCTCTCAGCGAGTGCGTGATTTCGTCCTTTGTGCTGCTGATATGATGCTGACGGTGCAACGGTGATGTCCCGCTCTTAGAAAGTGCGCGATCTCTTGTTTTGAGCTACTTATCCGATACTGACGGTCCCCCTGCGATGTCCGGCTCTCAGCCAGTACGCGATCCCCACGTGTAAGCTACTTACCCGACACTGATGGTATCACGGCGATGCCCTGCTCTCAGCGAGTGCGTGACCCCGTGTAACCACATGACCCAACGCTAATGGTGCTACTGTGATGTCCCGCTCTCAGCCTGTGTGTGACCTCTTTTGTCACCCACTTACCCAATGTTGACTGTACGGCCATGTTTTACTCTCAGGATGTGCGCGATCTCGTCCCGTGAGCTACTTACCTTGACGCTGATGCTGCCACGGCGATGTTCCGCCCTCAGCCTGTGGGTGACCTCACCTGCGAGCTTCTTACCCGACGCTGATATGCCGCCGTAATGTGCCCCTCTCAGTCTTCTGTGCGTGATCCCGTACTTTGACCTGCTTACTGAAGGCTGATGGTGGCATATCGATGTTCTTTTCTCAGCCTGTGGGTAACCTCACCTGTGAGCTTCTTACCCGACGCTGATGTGCCGCATGATGTCTCCCTCTCAGGCTCCTGTGCGTAATCACGTACTCTGATCTGCTTACTTGCTGATGGTAGCATGGCGATGTTCCACCCGCAGCCTGTGTGTGATATGATCTTTTGAGCCGCTTACTTGATTCTGATGTGTGCCATGTCAACACCTCTCTTAGATTGTGCGTGATGTTGTACTTGTAGCTGCTACCCCAACCCTAATGGTGCTACGTTGATGTCCTGTTTTCAGAGAGTGCGTGAGCTCTTCTTTTGAGCTGCTACCCCGACCCTAATGGTGCCACATTGATGTCCTGCTCTCAGAGAGTGCGTGAGCTCTTCTTTTGAGCTGATTACATGATGCTGATGCTATGCTATACTCTTAGTTAGTGCGTGCTCAGGTCTTTAGATTGCTCACTCGATGCTGATGGTGCTGCGCCGATGTCTTGCTCCTGGATCGTGCGTGATCTCTTTTGATGTGCTTACCCAATACTAACGATATAATGAACATGCCATGCTCTTAGGTTGTGTGTGATCTCGATTTTGACCTTCTTGCCCATGTTGATGGTGCCATGGTGATGTCTCGCTCTTAGCCTGTGTGTGATATTTCTTTTGACCTACTGATCCAATGCCGACTCTGCCGCGGCCATGTTTTGCTCTCAGGATGTACGTGATCTCGTTTCATGAGCTACTCACCTGATGCTGATGGTACTATGGCATCCCACATTCAGGAAGTTCGTGAGCTGTTCGTTGAGCTGTTCACAAGATGCTGATGGTGCTATGGCGATGACCCGCTCTTAGGGAGTGCGTGATTCATTTTTTGACCTCCTTACCCCATGTTGACTGCGCCATGGTCATGTCCCGACCTCAGAGCGTTCGTGATGTCCTTCTTTCGCCTGCTTGCCCAATGCTGATGGTGCCACGGTGATGCCTTGCGTTCAGCCTGTGTGTAATGTCATCTTTTAAACTGATTACCTGACGCTGATAGTCCAGCGGCGATGTCACGCTCTCAGGGGGTGTGTGATCTCATCTTATAAACAGCTTACCTGATCCTAATGGTGCCATGGAAATGTCACTCTCTTAGTTGGTGCGTGATCTGGTCATTATTGAACTGCTTCCCTAACGCTGATGCGCAATATCCTGCTCTTAGTTTGTGCGTAATCTCGTGTTTTGAGCTGCTTCATGCTTGATAACGCCACACGATGTCCCATTCTCAGGGGGTGCGCGATCTCCTCTTATGGGCTGCTTATTCGATGTTGATGGTGCTACGACAAACGTCCTGCTCTCAGCCTGTGCGTGATCTTGTCTTTTAAGCTGCTTACCTGACACTTATTGTGCCAATGCCATGTTGTGCTCTCAGAGAGTGCGTAATTTTTCAGTTGCTTGTCTGCTGTTGACTGTGCCATTACCACATCCCTATATAAGAGCGTTCGTGATCTCGTATTTTGACTCTTTCCCAATGCTTATGGTGCCATGTCGATGTTCCACTCTCAGCCTGTGCGTGATCTAGTCTTGTGGGTTGCGTATCCAACACTGATGATGCTCCGGCGATGTCGCACTCCCAGCGGGTGCGTGATTTGGTCTTTCGAGCTGCTCACCTGACGCAGATGTACCACCGCTCTCAGTCGGTGCGTGATCTCTCTTTTGACTGCTGTTGTACTTTGACCTGCGTACTTGATGCTAATCGTGTCACGGTAATGCCACTCTCAGCCTGTGTGTGATCTTGTCTTTTGAGTTGCTTATCTGATGCTGATTGTGCCACTGCGACGTCCTCTTAGATTGTGAGTGATCTCGTGGTTTGAACTGCTCACTCGATGCTCATTGTGCCAAGGCGATGTCATACTCGCAGGAAGTGCGTGATCTCGCCTTTTGTGCTGCGTATCCAAAAATTACTAATGTCACTGCGATGACCCGCTCTCAGGAAGTGCGCGATCCCTTGAGACTTCCTTAACTGTTGCCGATAGTACAATGACCATGTCCTCCTATCAGGAAGTGCGTCATGTTGTCTTTTGAGTTACTTACCGCACGCTGATGGTGCCCCGCTTTTAGATTGTCCGTGATCTCTTTTTTTGACCGCTTACATGATTCTGACGGTACATTGGACATGTCCTACTCTCAGCCTGTGCGTGATCTTATTTTTTGGAGCTGCTTGCCTCATGCTAATGTGACATGATGATGTTCTGCTCTCAGCTTGTGCGTGATATTGTCTGATAAGCTGCTTATACGACACTGATTGTGCCGTGACGATATCCCGCTCTCAGTTGGTGCATGAACTCGTTCTTTGAATTTCTAACCCGACACTGATGTGCCACGGCGATGACTCGCTCTCAGGAAGTTCGTGAACTCCTTTTTTTTCGCTGCTTACCGATCTCTGATGGTGCCACGGCGATGTTTTGCTTTCAGTTGGTGAGTAGTCTCGTCTATTAAGTTGCTTATCTGATGCTGATGCATGCCACAGTGACACCCTGATCTCAAGAAATGTACTGTTATCTGTTGAGCTGTTTACCGCTTGTTGACCCTGAGACTGCCAGAGAAAGTTGAACAGGTCATGTCCCGCTCTCACACAGTATGTGATCCTGTCTTTCGAGGTGAATAGCGAACACTCATTTTTTTTCATTGTACTGTTAGATAGAGTGTCTTTCGGTTACATGGGTACAGCGTTCAAGAGATTGAGGAAGATGGGGATGAAGAGGGGATGGAATGGAATTGGAAGACTCGGACAATGTGCTTGGAGCAGAGGACGGGGAGGATAATGAGGAGGACGCGATAAGTGATTGTGGTTGGGTTTGAATATGTCATCATTACTACTACCTTGTACACACGCAGCCTCGGCTTTGTATACTTCAACAAATTACGCTGTATACACAAAATTTCCAGGTGATTGATGGCCCTTCCAAACCACTTACACACCACGCCCTCAGCCCTGTGAGATGCATGTCAAACGTGAAACCCTCTACTGCTTAGTCTCGCGTTGGCAGTAGTAAATCTGCTCTCTGAAGTTAAAAAAACACGATCGCCGTCTACCTACCGTTACATTTCGCAGACTATTTGGAACACTCCCATCTTGCTAACCTTCAAGTGTCAGTGCCCGGTCTGAATGCTGTGAATATCAATATCGATTATAAGTCGAACATACCTCCCTACGGATCTCAGTGGGTGTGGGCTCCTCGCACGTATGTAGTGGATGATGAAGCTGCCGCTCGCATCATTTGTCCATATACTTACTCTCTTGCGGCGACCGAGTTATCTACCAATCATGTGACCTGAATCCTGCTGTGGGACGAAGTCAAAGTTTGTGGTTCTTGGCCGCCATACTATCACTAGGAATAGATCAAGATTATCAAAAGACCGGAGTTCCAGATGTACTCGTTTTGAGGAATCGTCTGCAGTTGTGGTTCTATATTGTTTTCAAGCTTAGAATGAGTTATGTATGCTGACTTCTCTTCCATGACCTTTTGAACCTCCGTGCCGTGACCCGTCACAGTACAGAATCCAGGATTCCTGCAATGATAAGAGTCATGTCGGAATACGTCATTTAATCGTGTCACAATAATAGAAAATTCGGTACGACAGCAGTGCGGACAAGTAGAGTCAAGGAGAGTCATGTTGACTCCGGAGCCGTTGAAGATTCAGGCTGAGTCAGCAATGCCGTTCCGCTTGAGCTTATATTTCACATAGATTATCGTCGAGGAGCATATAGAGCCCTTTTATTATACCAGTCCCTATCGCATGGAATCATCCACACCTGGAACTACAATCCAACAGAGCCAAGCACCTGATTCAGCCAATCCAAGCTCAAATCCACGCAGACACCACTATCGTCGCAATCGTCCCCAAACTCGCGTACCTCCAACAGATGCAGCCAGCTCAGATGGCGTAGCTACTCCGGAGACAGATGTTACAGGCGCCAGGCCACCTCACCGAAATGTAAATCAGAACAGATCTGGTAATCGCGAGCAGGGAAGCTCAAAACCCCGTATAAGTAGACCGCCTGGCGCTTCTCAGACCGCTGGATCCACTTCTCTTGCAGGCGATGGACCCCTTCTACCGAGGAAGAGTCGTCCTCTAAAACGTCCCCAGGCAACGAGCGTTGCGAATGAACCAATTGTCATTGAATCTGCTCAAACTCAACCTCAATCGCAGTCTAAGCGTCCATCCCGGCGTTCCAAATTCAATGCATCACTTTCTGAACCGGCCCCGCTAGCTAGTGATGTCAAGCCTCAAGCTAAAGCCCATCTCTCACTAAAAGCTTCTGCGCTGCCTAAGAAAGCCAAGCCTCCAAGACCTAAGCTACCTCCCGCTGATGACCTCACTTCGACTCTTACTCACGCTCTCAGCACTCATCCTTATCCTGACTGCCCAATCTGCTTCAATTCTATTCGCCCAGAACAGCCTACATGGTCCTGCTCTTTCTCTGATCCCTCCGAGAATCTCCAGTGTTGCTGGACTACATTTCACGTCAAGTGTATTCGAGCTTGGGCAGGCAAAAGCGTCAAGGACCTCGAAGACGCATGGCGCATTCGTGGAGAGGAACGTACCGGCGAATGGAGATGTCCTGGCTGTCAAGCCAAACGTGAGCGCGTACCATCTAGCTATTTGCAAGTGCTGTTCATCTATTTGTGCATCGTGTGCTTACATTCTCATCATCAGATGCTTTTGTCATCGCGTCACAAATCCAACACCTACACGCCTCGTCACTCCCCACAGTTGCGCGTATCCCTGCTCTCGCGAACGTGCTTCCGCTTGTGGTCACGGCTGTCCCCTTTCATGTCATCCTGGTCCCTGTCCACCATGCGCCGTAACCGTCCGCAAGGGCTGCTGGTGTGGACGCCAAGTCTCAACCATCCGTTGCTCGTCCTTGGCGTCTCCAAATTTACCCAGCGGTGTCTCGTGTGGCGTCACTTGCAGCAAACCCTTGTCATGTGGGAATCCCCAGCATACATGTGCTCAGGTTTGCCATCCGGGTGAGTGTAAGCCCTGCGGCGTGGCTGAGGTCGTCGCTTGTTATTGTGGGAAAGAAGAGAAGGAAGTCCCGTGCGGTGATAGGAAAGGTTGGGCGGTTGTATGCGCTGTTGAGGGAGAGGTGGGCTGGGAGGGCCAATATGAGTGCGATGGTGTGTGCGATAGGCAAGTATTTATCTATCCCTTTGTACGCTGCATATCTCGTGCAACCGGTAAGGGATATGTGCAAATATCGGTTGCATGATATGTCCCGCTCCAAAATCATCTATAACACCCTGTGTATGCTGACATGTCTTTTGTCACAGACCTTTCGCATGCGGGGTACACACCTGCGAGAAAGGATGTCACCCTCCATCATTCACGCCTCCAAGGTGTCCGCTCGATCCATCCATCATGCAAACCTGTGCCTGCGGCAGGTTTGCTCTTCCCACTGTCGAGCAACACGATCGCTATACCCACCAACGACTGGAATCGATCACCACTCCCAAATCCGATGCCAGCGGCAAGGACATTGCGTATTTCCTCGGGCCCCGCACATCCTGTACAGTCCCCATTCCCACCTGCCAGCAGCGCTGCATCAAAATGTTACCCGACTGCTCACACCAGTGCGGTGTGAGTTGTCATATCGGACCCTGCCCGCCTTGCACAGAACTCGTGGAACGCACCTGTCGGTGCGGTACGACCAAGAAGATGGTCAAGTGCGGCGAAGTAATCGAAACCAACGATGGTGATGAAACTGGGGAGGTTCTTTGCGATCGTGCGTGCCAAGCCCTACGTACATGCGGACGTCACCGATGCAACCGCATCTGCTGCCCCCTCGCATCGCTCGCTGCTGCCCAGAAAGGCAAAGGCAAGAAACGTGCTGGCTTAATGGACGAACTCGGTGCTGAGGAAGGCGGGCTGCATGAGTGCGACCTTTCATGTGGAAAGATGTTGAGCTGTGGGAACCACCGATGCGAGCGAAAGGACCATCAGGGCCTATGTGGGGTGTGTTTTCAGAGCGCATATGAGGATGTAGGTGGTTTATTTCTGGTTAACAATGTGCTTTGGCCTGACGTTTGTGCAGCTCATATGCCCGTGTGGGCGAACGGTCATAGAACCACCGATTCCATGTGGTACGGTAATGACTTGCAGTTATCCGTGCGCAAGGCCTCCTCCATGTGGTCATTCACGCATCCCACATGCCTGTCATGAGGGCGTCATCATCGCTGGTGCGGACCCAAGCCAACCAGTGGAGGAATCTTCTTGCCCGCCGTGTCCATTCCTCACCAGCAAGCAGTGTGCTTGTGGGAAGAAGTTGGTTGATAATATACGGTGTGCGCAGGAGCGAGTGAGCTGTGGCACTGTATGCGGAAAGTGGGTTTTGCCTTTGCTGGTAGCGATCATATTGAGTTAATTTTACTTTTGCTTCGTAGACAACTGGCCTGCGGTTTCCATCATTGTGAACGCCTGTGCCATGCAGACGATTGTGGTACGTGTACCGCTGTATGCGGCAAGTCTCGCAAATCATGGTAAATTCTTGCACATCTTTCGTTTATCCTTCTGCTAACTCCAATGCCTCCTTTTATCCAGTCTACCAGCCCAACACCCATGCACCCAAACATGCCATGCCCCCGCAGCATGCCCAGAAACCGAAGCCTGTCTCGCGCTCGTGACTCTCACCTGTCCCTGCGGCCTCCTCCGCTCCTCCGTCCCATGCTCCCAAACATCCTCGACTGCGAAGCTCAAATGCACGGGCGAATGTGCAATCAAGAAACGTAACGAACGCCTCGCAGAAGCTCTTGGCATCAGCCCTGAGAAGCGTGAAGGTATGCAAGCTAAAGTCACGTATAATGAAGACCTGGTGGCTTTTGCGAGGGCGTACGGCAAGTTTGTAGCCCTGGTGGAGAAGACATTTGCAGAGTGAGTGGTGTTATTGACTATGACTGCCTTGCGCGTTCTCACCTTGTCTGTGTTCTAGTTTCGTGGTTTCTGACAAACGCACGCAAGTCCTGCCACACATGCCCCCCGACCGACGTAAATTCGTACACGATGCAAGTCTCAGTTCTTACGATTTTCTCTGTGATGCTGACATACCAATTATATAGCTTGCGTCTATCTACCGCATGGATACACAGATGGTCGATCAAGAACCTCATCGGAGCGTACAGCTACTGCGGCGCATCGACACACGCATCCCGAACCCACTCTTATCTGCATCCCTCCCATCGCCATCGCCTGCAGGGTTGGGCAAGCTCGCTGATTTACGCGCTCCGAAACCTGTATCCAGCATGACAAGTGGAGGTGCAGGGTGGGCCCAATCAAAGGGTGCAGAACCAGGGGGGAGGTGGACGGCAGTTGTTACTCGCCCTGGGTCTGGGAGTTCATCGCCTGCACCTGGTGCGTCCTCGAGCCCGGGAGGAACTCAAGTTGGTGCTGCCACTTTGAGCTTGAAGCCGAGTGGTGGAGCGTGGGTGTCGTCTGCAGTGCAGCGTGCGAGGGACGCGGCTAGTCAGGAGAGGGGCGTGGAGCAGGAGGCAGAGGCAGTACCTGATGATTGGGAGGATGATGTATAGAGTCGGTACACCTGTACATACCAGGGTGATGCTTAACCATTGCTAGTAAGCAATGAGGAGGTTTTGTAAGTTTATTTGTAGTCTACAGATCCCACATGATTAAGCTTAATGGCTTCTGAGATTCTCCGGTGTCCCAAACCAGCACTAACACCTGAAATATTACCAAATTTAGATATTCCAGTATCCTCGCTATTCTCACATATCCCTGCCAGCTCTACCTGCTTCACCACAGCTTATCCCCCTCACCACTCCTGTATATAAGTAGTAGCTTGCATATATATACATAGAAAGACTCATAGACCGCTTTCTGCATGATCTAGAAGCCTGTATAGCCTGCAGTGCTAATATGTGCACCCCAGGAGGCCAGGACTAAAACATATTCGATTTTTTGCCCCGTTAGCGGGGGAGCGATTCTGATGATATATAGCATGTATTAGAGTGTAAATTGACTTATTACACCGCTTGATTGCATCTCTGAAGTGTCCTACATTAGTAGATAGCTTACACACCCCTCAAACATAAATCAATTCGGATTTTTCAGGGTTTTGACATATGGCCTTGTAAATATGCTCCCTATAACTTATCTTTGTGTATATATAACATACTAGAAGCTCAGGGCATGAGGACGCTTCCATGTGGTGCTGTGTATGTACCTTCTCCTGGTGGTTTTCCCCCTGGGAAACTTTTTCATGCAGCTCCGGCCCTCCAGGATGATATGTGACCTATTCTTATGTATATATAGAATATATTTGTTGTATAGATATATCAGCACAGTATCAGGATCTTTCTCAGCAATCCAAAGTCTCCTTCTGCCTACACTATAACATATTTTCGCATATTTTCTGTGTTTTACTACATTACCATTGGATGGACTATTTAGACTGTTTAAATATTACCTATGGTACATATTTTAAGCCTTCTCATGGTCATTATCATGCACAGATATGTCAGACTACTGAGATCAGGGGTATAGGGGCAAGAGACACAAATCACACAAATGTCATATCTCAACTATTTCTAGGGCAAAAATTTCACTAATACAGCCCATAATGTCATTTTAATGCATTAAGTAATTATAGTTGTAAGACACTTGTAATGCATCAACAGTTACTGCAGCTTATCCTCCCTTTTTAGAAATCTTCAAGGATCCCTAATGCATGTCATATACCAGATCCGACCGCTCCGATACTGATATCCGCCCCGCTTTCCGACCCCCTCCGCCCCATCCATCCTCCACTCCGTCCTATCACAACCCTGCATTCCGCCTTACGCTTCCGCTCAACCTGCTCAACCGGTCCCCTTCCATAAACCTCTCCATTCAACTGGATCCCTTTCCCCTTTTAGACATATACTTTCCCCTTCGGTACATAGACTCTTACTTCCGGATCACTGGTAATTCCTATTACCGCCTGATCGCTGATCCGACGCGTACATATTGATATCTGCTCCGACTTATGTCTTCGCCTATGTAAAGTACTTACAAACTATATCCTTGGTACATAGCTTTACTACATAGTTATCCTGATCACTGCCCCACATAGAAGTATATAACATATCCTGTACTTAGATACTTTTCCTTAGTCTTAATATTACTTGTCTTCTTGCAGTTACCTCTTGTGGGAATTCTCAGTAGGACCTTGCCTCCTCTGGACACAAGTCTCAACTTGTTGTCACCTCCGACCCTCCGACCCTCCGCTCCGACTTAGAGCCGTGCTCTAAGTCTTTCCCTTATTGCCCCGCCCCTATCAATATCCTCCTATCACCCCTTCTCCTATCCTCTACATTATCCTTCCGCCATCTCCGCTCCTATCAAATATCCCCCTGGTTTCTACCCGCCCTCCGCATCAGTTCCCTGCCTTCTCCGCTCCGCTCCTAGTCGGTCCGCCGCTAGCAGCTCTTACTTCCCGACCCTCAAAGTGGACCTAAGCGGTTCACTCGTCCTATTGTCAGGACAACGTCGGATCCACTCCAAATTGGGGCATGTACTTGGCTAAGGGTGCAGCACAAGAGCTGAAGCCAAGCCCTAACCCCTCTGCCTCTTGAGCTGGCACGGTACCTAACAATGCACCACTGATACATTAGCACTCTAAGGTAATGCATTAGCCCCCAATTGCCTAATTCAGCTGCTCCGCCATTAAAAAGTGGGTGGGTACCTTATGGGCCTTCTGTAGTACCTTCCCCTGGCACTCGGACCCTTTGGATGTAGGGTAGTGGGCCTTCCTGTACCTGGATTAGGGTAGTCGGGCCTTCTTGTACCTGCTGAGCAATTTACCCCATACTTTGACTTGAGTGCGACAAGGTTCAACAATGACAGTTTCCTGAGCTGTCCCAAAATTTGTGAAGTCTGTAGAGTTCAACACAGGCGGATTTTCCTGAACATCTAAAATTTCGTGAAGTCCAAGCTCGTAGTGGCAAATCTATAATTGTTGTACCTTAGCAAGGTCCCACAGCATTCTTGCTCACATGAAGTATAGCACAATCAATATATTAGAATGAATTTGAGTACAGGTTTGAGTTAGGCAATATAACGGCTAACAGTCAGACACAACAGTAAGACGGCCAACACTTGCAATTATGCAACCTTCAATCTTCTAAATGAGAACTCAATGATGGCAAATGACAAAAATTCAAAGACACTAACTTTTTAGATGCGTTACCAGTGTTTTCAGCATTGCGCTTGCTGCCGCATTTTGATGTAGCACTCACACCTCCACCCACTTGACCAGACCACTGAGGAGCATCACCAATGTCATTGTCCAATTCACGGTGATTGAAAGGGACTGATCAGCACGCCCTACCAGTATGCCGAGCACCAGGCTGCTCATCTTCAACATGGTGAGCAATGAGCTGAGACACTGTGAGCGGAAGAGGCTCAGTTGCCGACACAGATGACACAGAAAGTGCTGGTGTTGGCTCAGATGCAGAGGGAGCACAAGGTTCAGAGGTAGGTGCCTTCTGAGATGCAGGGGAGCAGGAGGTATAGGCTTGCAGAGGGAGTATGAGCAGGAGCTTCAATGGTCACAGGAGGCTGGGGCCCAAGTACCGCTGGGTCTGTCTGAGATCCAGCAAGAGGTCTAGGCATCTCAGGAGCCTGAGATGTGGCAGGGGGAGTAGGACCAAGACTTCAATTCTCACCGGGGGTTGAGCCTCAGGCACAGGGATTGCTGTATCTGGTGCAACAGTAGAGGGACAATAGGTCTGGGCATTGCAGGTGCTAAAGGTGTGGTTGCAATGCAGGGGGAGCAGGAGGTGTAGGCATTTGAGTATGAGTAAGAGCTT
>NW_024538021.1:0-15762 GCF_016628075.1 Suillus paluster
TAGCGTTTCCAAGTCGATAGACACAGATGAGGTGTGTTGGATGCTCTTGCGTAAGGCTTGGGCGTATGCGTCCTCGCAACGGCTGGACGAGGGCCTCCAACATGTTATCCGCATACTCGTACAGCACACCCTGCGACATATGAAGGGAGGACAACAGACCGTGTCGCGCCCCATGGAGGCGGCGGTATCGAATGCACTGGGTGCACTGCGGTCGGCACCGAGTGTCAATGCGGATGGTGATCAGGTTAATGAATTGGCGGAGCTGTTGGGATTGGTGCAGAAGGTGGAGAGTACGAAACTTCACATCGCGAGCTGATTCTATCACACTGATGATTCCAATGCCTCCGTGTATAAGTATATGCACCATCATCTTGGTACTAGTTGTATGACATGCAACATATTACATATCTATCTTATTCGCTGGATTCCCTGCAAGTGCACCAGTACCAAGTCCCGCAACCTCTCCGTCTGTCATTTTGTTGGAATTAAACATAAAGTTCATTTCTGCAAAATAAGATCAGAGGCACGCTGCCTCAACTGCAAGTATACCTACCCTACTTGACAGGTAAAATAACTCCTCCATGCAAGTGCTTCGGCACATGGGCCTTGAGCCACAACCGGAATGCCTCATCATCGACCAATTTGGTGGGCACGTGTGGGCCATTATGCGACCAGATCGCCACTAAGCACTTCCTTGCAATTACCCAGGTGTCTTGGTGCGATCTCGAGGGACGCAGGTCTTGGTCACGTCCAAGTCCCGCAACGTCTCTGTCTGTCATTTTGTTGGAATTAAACATAACGTTCATTTCTGCAAAATAAGATCGGAGGCACGCTGCCTCAACTACAAGTATACCTATTCTACTTGGCAGGTAAAATAACTCCTCCGTGCAAGTGCTCCGGCACATGGGCCTTGAGCCACAGCTGGAACACTTCTCCATCATCGATTCTCTTCGACCTGCCTGGGCCATAATGAGAGTAGATCACCGTTAAGCACTTCATTGCAACTTTCCAGTTCTCTTGGTGCGATCCCGATGGACGCAGGTCTTCATCACGAAGCCCCGCTAACAGAAAGTCGTTCTTTTTCTCCCTGCATCCAATGGCATCCACTCTCAGCCACTGTTCAAGTGGTCTGGGTTTGCTGAGGAGCTTGCCTTCTTCGTACCGAAGACAGACCCAGGCGAGGACCCAGATGAATGACTCAGCATCATGCTGGTACAAGTGCTCAATTTGACCTGCAATAGCTTTCTTTGTGAGAAGCTCCAGTGCCATGAATGGTACCGTTCCTGTGCGCTCGAGGCCACTGGGACTTTCGTCTTGAGTCGATGATAAGTCGTAGTCGTTGAGGACGCCGATCCAAAGATCGCCTAATTGGTATACCATGAAGTTGCTTGGGCTAGCATCGCGGTGGCGGACGCCGTTCTTCCAGAGGGCGTAATGGCCTGTTGGCGTGTTTAATGGACAATAAAGAGCGCGAAGGAAAGAACACCTACAGAGTGCAATTTGCCACCATGCGCTGAGGAAGTCCATCCCGCTGAGCGTCGTGATCGGGATAAGCTTTCTAAATACGATGATGTACAAGACTCGGCTGCCGCGCTCGGCGTCTTCAAGTCTCAGTGCCTTTCGGATTTTCGCCGTGGAAGTTTCTTCGAACTTGTAGGACCATAACATCTCTGGGACATGGCCTACCACCTCTGCCTCTTGTTTCGCAATCTCATACACCTTCTTGAGTATGGCAGGCTCGCTTTCACGCGACTCTTCTGGCCAATAGAGCTTGGCAACCAGTCCAGCAGACTTGTTATGAAAATGAGGCGCCTGTTCCAGACTCGATAGCGCCTGGCTCTCCACTGGGAAGAGGGTGGTTGCACGTCCGCGCAGACCGTAATGAGTCGTGCGCTCGTCAGACTTCAAATCCAATTTCAGGTCGACATCCATGCCGTTCTTTTCATCCGGGATGACAATCTTGTCCGAAACTCCAGGCGTAGGCTCGAATTTCGTGTTAAGGCCCCATTGTTTGTATTTCATTCGCTGCATAATGAGGAGCAATACCATAAAGCGTGGAAGGTCCTGAACGAAGTTGATGCCCGAGCATTGAATTACGTCCTGCCGATCAAAATACCAGATATAAATGACGTCGTCTGCAACGAGCGATAAGTTTGGTGATAGGTCAATGGTAAAACACCGACTTACTCATCACTATAGAGGAGATGACGTGGAGACGCGCGATATGAGCCGCGAACATCTCCGCAGCGTACAGACCATTCTGGACGATAGGATGAAGTTTTTTGGGCTCCTTCTCATCGGCCTCCTTCTCGTTGTTGCTCCTGGATCGCTTGGCAGAGGGCTCGTTGGAGTCCAAGTGACCAGAGTTACGTTTCCGGTCTGCTTCATTTTTGTCTCTGATTCGCTCAGACGTCCGTCTTACTGCATCACCCACGTCAGTAAGGAAGCAATAGGCGGAGATGGTGAGCGGCTTACACTCATGCGATGCCCCATGGGCGGTCTGAGTAGGACCAACGGCAGGTCCTGAACCTGTTAGCTCAGCTGCTTTGCCTCCGAGTCGCTTGGACGTTTGTCTTGCTGCATCGCGCACATCGGTAAGGAAGTAGCAGGCGAACATACTAGGGGGCTTACACTCATTCGATGCCTCATGGGAGGTCTGGGCAGGCACAGCGGCAGATGTTGAACCTGTTGGCTCGATAGGGTCGTCCGTTTCCTTGCGATACACCATATGAAGATCCTTAGGAACAACGTAATCCGTGTTGTATTTCTTGAACGGCGGAAGAGGCAGACACTTCCGCGTGCGTTTGAACTCCACTGTCGATCGAACATCAATCCATCGGAAGTTGTTGTTGGGCGGCTCAGCGGGCGTTTTCTTTGACATGTCTCGAGCACATTTTTGAGAGACGACAACCACGTCAGGCTTGCGTTTAGACTGTTCACCCTGGTGGTTTTGGAACATGGGCATTGGGTCGTTTGTATGAAATAGGATGTTGCTGTCATCCTTGGCGTTAAAAGTAGTTATGCTAGGCACCTTCAGCTTGCTCAGTTCAAGGAGGGCACAGTTGGCAGCTCTGACGAAAGGCGCATAAGAGGCTTTTTCGTTCTCGGATTCACAACTTGACAATAGCGTTAATCTTCTTTCAGCGTAACTGAATTTTCACTTACAAATTAGTCAAGTGTTTCGCGATTTCCCGTGCTACGCCTGTCCCATTGCAGAGGTGCAGGACGGCCTTGAGGGAAGTTCCAAGTAGTGTCGATTTCTCACTGTCAGGAAGGGATTGGGAAGGATCTGTGCACATTTCAAGGAGCTCCTGCAGCATTGTGTCGGCATCGGATTTCCTGAAGTTCTGGACATCTCGCCCGATCCATAGGCGGACATCATCGACTCTGCGTGAGCAGCGAAGAAGTTCATATGGGTAACGGCGGCAGGAGCAAAGGAAAAGCTAACGCACTCAACACCTAGAGTACTGATGTGTTCGCTGACAACAGCGGAGCCAACTGCGTGTGGAGTGGACTTGAGCTTGAGCTCGGCGGACACGACAGAGTTACGGAGAGGTGTCTTCGGTCCAGTGGCGCCAGCATTATTATTTGCCATGATGAGAGGCTATAGAAAAGAAAAGAGAACTTTGGGGGACAAAAAGACGCGAACCTAGGCTCGCTTTTAAGCTAGCACAATATCATTGTCAGACATATCAAGCCAAGACCCCCAATCGATAGTTGAAGGAAGTTTAATCGCTGAGCGCTGAGCCACAGTCACGGTGAAGTTTGTGGCGCACGTGACAACGAAATCAAGATTCGAACCACATCATGATGCTACCATCAACATACGTGCACATATGAGCTGCCACCCGCCGCATCCGAGCCAGAGTTCACTTGAACATTTTGGCAGCACTAGGACATACCCAAATCATGTGTCGCTGCCTTTCCCTTTGGCATGTATC
Source organism: Suillus paluster (assembly GCF_016628075.1). Lineage (NCBI taxonomy): Eukaryota > Fungi > Basidiomycota > Agaricomycetes > Boletales > Suillaceae > Suillus > Suillus paluster. The sequence goes on from NW_024538021.1 coordinate 3,942, forward strand.
CGGTGCGTTTTCTTAACGAACATTTACTATAGGCCTATCTTTTGGTCACCAGGACAAGGGTCTTGCATTTCATTCAGGTCCACAAAACAGTGGCACGTGGGCGTCGGGGACTGATAAGGGTCTGATAACTAGCTGCTAACTTCGCGGCCGCCCTTTGCTTCCATTTTGATTTACAAATTTTGAACTTCCATATCGCCAACCTTTCGGATGACGAGTCACCTCTAGTCATCTCCTGAACGCGCAAATGTGGAAATAATCTGATGGTCTTATCAGACGAGTCTCTGTGTGCCTCCGAACAACTGGGCTGTGCGATCTTTCGCTGTGGAATGGAAGTGGGAGAAGAGGACCCCGACTGCTCCCCCGGTGGCGCTTCAAGGAGTCTGGAAACTACTCATCCTATTGTCCTCATGGTTGCGCCTCGGAGTCCATGGCACGAATCTCATGTCCGACGGTCGTGCACCGAGAGACCCTGGAACACTGATCTCGGACGTGATGCATAATGTACGTTGACCGACGTCGTCGTTATCGTAAATGTACAGGCACTCGATGGTTACGAATTGACTCAAGTAATCTACCAATTAGACTTCGTGAATGACAAGCAGATCTTTCTGGATGTGATAATGTTCGATGAAGAGATGGGGCTCGACATGTTTCTCGCACGAGGAAACCGCTATCCAAACAAGATTGAAGTCACCTTAACGGCAGGGAAACTCCATCTTCAAACCAGGAAATTGGGGGCAATCGAATACCTTTCCAGCCGCACACGGGCTGCGACAAGCAGGCAGACTGACGAGATGCTATAGCCGGTTGGATTATTATTCCGCTAGCTGTCCAAAGCAAAAGCCAGCAAATGCAAATGCAAGGTCTCCACACTGCGATGGACGTGGTGGCATCCTCCCTGCTTCCGCTGCCGGGCCATCTATACTTGTGACGGTTCAGATGTAGTTCAAGGGATGGATGTGATCTGGTTAGCTTGAATATTTGTCGAGGTCTGAATAGGTTTCACCGCAGCCGCAATTAACATTAGAGTCAGGTTCCAAAAGATCCGGAAGCCAAGTTCAAGAGATCGACGCGGCGTCAGTACGAATTACTTACCTTAGCACAACCTTAGCAGGTCGTGGAGACAATGTCGACTTCAAATCAATTTAAAACCACATAGTTCAACTACGGAGTCGTCAATGGAGGCGTATATTCAAAAGTGGGATTGCAACAATCAATGACTTGGGGACCCATCATACGCACAACCTCAGGGTCGCCATTCGGTCAACCAAACATCTCTTGGTCCCGGAAGTAGACTCTTCTCCCTCCGAATAAACTGACCGTACCCCATCTCCCCAACGACCTCCCCATGGCTGAACACCACCTTACCCCTGATAATCGTGTACCTCGGCCAATTTTTGAACTCGATGCCCTCAAATGGCGTATAGTCGATAGCATGGTGCAGCATATCGTTCGTGAGATTGAATGGCTGGAACTTCGCTTGTGGGTACCAGATTACCAGGTCAGCGTCGAAGCCAGGGGCGATGCTACCCTTTTTCTTCAATCCGTATAGCTTAGCCGGGTTGGTCGATGTTACCTCAACGAACTTCTGTGGGGAGATGCGCCCAGAAAGGACGCCGCCGGAGAACAGAAGCGGAACACGAGTCTCCACACCAGGTAGACCGTTCGGGATGAAACGGAATTTGCCGTATGGAAGGTTCCCGTGTTGGAGACCGCGCTGCTTTCCATCTGGATGGTAGTACTTGGTAGGGGAGTGGTCTGAAGAAACGATGGTGAACGTTCCATTCTTTATCCCGGCCCATATGGCATCTTGGTCGCACTTGTCCTCTCGAATCGGAGGTGAGCATACGCACTTCGCACCTGTATGTGACCCGTGAGAATAAGAAAAACAGAAACGGAGAGGAGTCATTACCTTCGAAGTCCCCCTGCCGCATGGAATCGGCAAGAAGGAACATGTACTGGGGACACGTTTCGCCGTAGATAGGAAGGAGCCTCGTTTGTGCATCGCGGATGTGCTTCGTGGCAGGCCCGCCGGATATGTGTACCAACAGGATCGGCGTATCCATGAGCTCAGCCAGACAGATCACGCGGTTCTGTTGTGAGGCTAAGCATGTCATTTTGGACAAGGAAAAGTTGACTTACCGTCGCTTCAGCCTCTACGATCGGAGGTCGAGATGTGCCATGGTGATGAGGATGCGTCATGAGCTTCTGCTCGAGATGCTGTGTCATCCAGTCGATAATATCGGTATTCTCGGCGTGCACCATAGTGGTGATACCAAGTTTCCGAGCGGAATACATGACGTCGAGAATCTGATAGTCTTGAAGTTTCAAGGGCTTGTATGTCATATACAGCTTCACACTCGTAATTCCATACTCGTCGACCATACGCGGAAATTCATCTTCCACGATTTGTGGCGTCGGATTGGAGATGATGACGTGGAAAGCGTAGTCGCAGTAGGACTGGCCCTTGGCGAGCTTATGATAGTCCTCAATGACAGGAATGATACTCTCATCCTTCTTCATTTGAGAAGCGAACGTAACTACTGTTGTTGTTCCTCCAGCTACCGCACTGCGCGTGCCGGTGTCGTACGTGTCACCGACATAGTTTTCGCGATCTGGGATGACCCCATTCGTAATGACAGAGCGATCAATATTCACGTCGACGGCTGCTTCGTATATCTGCACAACATGATAAGAATCTGATAACAAAGGAAAAAAGAACAACACCAGCCTGGCTCAGATGGACATGGCAGTCGACTCCTCCAGGAGTTATAAAAGCCCCTTCAGCGTCGATCTCTTGCGCACCGGGTGTGACTGGAAGACGAGGACCAACAGCGACAATAGTTCCATCCTGATATCATAGGTAGAAATATACTTATTAGACTCGGAGACGACAACAAGCGGGATTCGTACTTTGACACCAATATCACAAGACTCCCAAATATCTGAGGCAGTCACGACGGTACCATTGCGAACGACAAGGTCGAAATCCATGGTTGGGTATCAACGAAAGCACCAAGCATATCACAAGAGACGATAGAGATAAATACTCTTCTAGAGATAACAGGAAGACCACATGAACGGCATCTTACCTTCATCTCCCAGAAGCGAGGTCTCGTGCCAGGAAGTATACCTCGATCGTGACTGATTTTAGTATAAAGTCAGGCGTCCGATAAAAGCCTAGTCTCTCGGGACCCGTAGTTAGACCTTGAAAGAAGGAAGATAGTCTCGTTCCTTGAATTTATCAAGATAAACGCCTGACATATGCTCATTCAAAGGTTCGGAACGTTCCTCACTGGCCTATTGCCATTCCGAATTTCGATATTTCTGATGTTCTATGTTTAAATCAGTGCATTGATTGGATAGGAAACCTCCTCACCCGAAGATGGTATGCCGAGCTCATAGGTTCATCGTACACTTGAAGGACACTGCACGGCTGTTCTTCATACACACCCGCAGCACATGGTTATCAGAGTCAGAAGAAGGCTGTCACGGTAGGAATATATAGATCTAGAGTCAAGTTGTTGAACTTCCGGTTGGCAGATGCTGCATGCTATGACGGCAATTCAGTGCACCACAACTGCCATGCCAGCTGCACCCATATGTGCTTTAGTACTTGTGCACCTTCGTCGCTTATCGCAGTGATGCATCGATGAACTTTGAACGTTGAATATTTCGAAGTTCGAACAACGGAAAAGGCCCGTAGTGATCAATTACTTACATAGAAACATAGCCATGAGTACAAACAAACTCATACAAATACAGGCTCGACGCCTTAAGGCTTCTGATCATTTACCATTACATGCGGGCCATGGTCTCCAATGTTCACCCCAACGGACCCGACAACAGCACTGCGGACATTCTCCAAGGAAGGGAGCGCATCGTATCTTACCCTGGTACGAGTCAGTTCAATGGTCGCGGTATATCGGCATGTGGCCTTGCAGCCATGAATTTTGCGAGAGTACTTTCTGAACTCGCCCACATCCATAGCCAGGAGAAGTTGGCAGATCTGATTCGAGCCATCACCAGCAAAGAGATAATTGAAGTCAGTGTTTTGTATGCTTCGGGGCCCCTCACTTCTCATAGCCCCTCACTACTACTTACGAAATATCACACTCTAGGACATTGTCTCCATCTGCTCAGGATGGTCAAGTGACCTGCACCTGGAAGTCGAAGATATCCAGCGGGTTCCTCTATTCGACAAGTCTCTGAAGCTTGTAACAACCCGGTTTGGTCCCCCACAGTTGAAGCATTTTAAGCGTACCCTGCAGTGAGTTCGATCCTTCCTTCGTCGGTTAAATCATCTTCATCTTCTGGCGATCTTCTCAGATACATGCAGACATTGACCTCCTCTGCAACCGTCATCATCACCCGCCCTCCTGAGATCATCGCATGCATGAAGATCAAAGGACCGGGCACGGACGTCTTCGTGATTTTTGATTCTCACCCGCGGCCCAGCTACCCTTCTGGAGCTGGCCTTATTCTCAGTACATCGATTGATCAAGCTGCCTCGCGCTTGGCCAGTATATTACCTGCTGCCGACAACCATCTCCTTTCCCTGAGCGGCTTGCAATGGCAGGCTCAGCTGCTTAATAACGTCTCAGGCCACATCTTCGTATCAAATGGACCACCCGCAGGCATGCAAGGCATGCAGCAGTCCGTAATTGAGTCGAGTTTAGCTGTTCTGAGGTTGCAAGCCGAAGTGGCTGGGTTGAAGCAGAAAAATGCCAGGCTGACTTCGGAAAACGAGATGCTTGAAGGGGACGCTCAACGCTTGGAGGATGCTTTGAGTGTCGAGAGGAAGAAAGTGACGTCGCTCGAGGCATCCTCCAAGATCGTGCAGAGCAGGAGTGCACGGCCCCTCCCAGCATGGCCTCCGAACGCAATAGCTGGGCCATCGCGACTGGCTTCCTCAAAATACTCGTCCTCTTCTTCCGACAAAACCCTGAATTGCAACCGCGATGCACGCGCTTGGCCATCGCTCTATGATGCAATCAAGAATGACCCTTTAGAACATGAGTGGGAGCTCGACGGCCTGAGTACAACTGCGGCCTTCGAATTACAGCAATCTTTTGACATTGAAGATATGCAACTTCGAAATCAGATGCACGCTCTGGTTGCCACAATCCCTCACAACTTTTCGTGCGCGATATGCATGGAAGAACAACCTGCGGACAACAGTGTGGAGCTTGAATGTAATCATCCGATATGCAGGGTTTGTATCCGAGGGCACGTTTGTTCGAAGATCGAGGAACATCGATTTCCAGTCCTATGTCCCGTGTGCATGACAGAACCAAATAATCGTCGACCTGGAGGTTTGTACATCCTCTGTAGTGCCCACTGCTAACTCACCCTCCGTAGCGATCTCAGGACTCCTTGTTCAGCAAATCGGTGTCGATGAGCGGCAATATGCAATTTGGGAAGAAATGGAACTAAGCCAGCTTTCAGTTCTCCTTCACTGCCGCAAGTAAGTGTGTCACCTGTGTTACGTTCCAGCGCGTCGACCGTGTTGTTTAGATGTCAGCGGTCCGTGCCCGTAGACAAAGGGGAGCATGAAGAATCTCGCCTGCTGATTTGTCCTCTACCCGATTGCAGCCATATTTGGTGCAAAGCGTGCCAGCAATCTATTACTATCGGCGGTCCTCCCCATTCTTGTGACGGGACTTCGGAACTGGACCATTTAATGAAGCAACGCGGGTGGAAATACTGTCCAAGTAAACGTTCTTCTTTTCGACCATCTGCTGTTACTTATTGTCATTAACAGACTGCAAAACACCAGTCCAGAGGGACGGGGGATGCAGCCATATGACTGTACGTGATCTACTTCTAGACAGGCATGTCGTTCTAACATTTACACTGTCGTAGTGCATCTCGCCGGGCTGCAACACTCACTTTTGCTACATTTGTGGGGAAAACATCGTTCGCAGCGCCTTGCGTAGTGAGATTCAGACCGCGATGTCTGCTCACTATCGCGTTTGTAAATTGTTTGATTATCCTGGGGAGTGAGGTGCTCGGCAGTGGCGAATAAGAGTGTTGTAGCGCTCATTACGTAGAGTTGCTGTGTATACATCGTTATGACGGATCTTTCAGAAATGCAGGGACGGTTTCGGATTCGAATATTACAGCGGGTTGGAGAGGTAAGCTGAGTACCGACAAGTTCTGACCATGAGTTCATCTCGCCGTGGATCCGGCAAAGTTCGCGGACGTCCAATTGTAAGCTGCCGATTCTAAATTTGGTGCGCTCGTAGGTCGGCGTGACCCTGGAACTTCGAAGGCTCTTGAAGGCTTCGACTCGAGTACCTACTACAAATTGATCGGTCAACCGGCACCGTCATGCGCACGTCTTTGACTTATGGGTACGTTACCTACGAACTCCAAAAGCGCTTTCAAAGATCAGTGATTTTCCATACTTCGGACGACACGCAATTCAATGATTCATCCAGTCCTCGAATTTCCTTGATTGCTTGGAAGAAGCTGGCAGTTCATCACAGGAAACTCTGCAGCACAGAGTCTCATAGACTTCCTTTCTCTTATTCAAAGGATCTAAAATAGCTTGCCACTTCTCTTACAGCACAGGAAGTCTGGGCGTCAAACTCCAATTATAAAACGTCCAGGGATGTGTGGGCGATATCTCCACCTCATCTCGACACTACTAGTATGAGCAGATACGCAGGAATCGTGCATCGCTCCCCGGACCAACGTCTTCTGCATCTACCGCTTCAAGAAGTCGATGTGAGAGTATGGATGGTTGACGGTGCGTATATAAGTGGCGGCACGGTCGAAATCACCACTAATCAATCTTTTCCTGTACTAGTTTCGGCGAGGGTGGTGCTCTCACAAGTATTCGAGAATGTATCAGAAAACCCTACCAGTCGGGCCAAATATGTATTCCCTCTTCCAGCGAGTTCTGCCGCTTGTGCTTTTGAACTCGAACATGCCGATGGTCGGGTTATAGTTGGTGTCGCGAAGGAGAAGTCAGAAGCTGCAGAAGCCTTCCAGAGTGCATTGGATGCCGGAAAGACTGCAGGGCTTGTAGAATGGGTGACAGACGACAGTACGAGAAGCACATTGCGACGACCTTAGCGAGCGCTGACCTTGACTTTTGATCCAGTATTCACGATCTCAATTGGTTCGATTCCCGCCCGGCAGAAGGTTACGGCAAGGTTGACAGTGAGTGCGCTTTCAGGTCATTACAAACATTTCGTCCAATGAGCGAACAGTTCGTAATGGATCTTTTGGATGAGGGAAGGCGAGACCATGTCCGTCTACAGCTTCCAATGGCTGTTGCTGAACGATACGGCGAACCACCAGCAGCCATGCTCGATGCGTCCGCAGCTGATGAAAGGACACGTGTTAAAATCGCCGTGGATGTTCAAACCAGTGATACTATACAGGATATACGCAGCCCTACTCATCCGACGATCACTCGCATGCGTTACAAGACCCGTACCGGAAGAAAGTCTGAACGACGGATGTCCGTAACATGGTCGTCTGCGACATTCCTATATGAAGACTTCGTGCTGACGGTGCATGCCCCTGGACTCGACAAGCCTCGGTGTTTTGCGGAAGTCGATCCCCAGCATGCGGATACAATTGCTATGCAGCTCTCATTTGTACCGAAGTTCAAGATGCCTCGCGTAGTTTCGCAAGAGTACATCTTCGTTGTTGATCGCAGCACGAGCATGAGGGGAGCCCCAATGGAGACCGCTAAGCACACGCTAGAAATGCTTATTCACCTATTGCCAGACTCACATACGACTTTCAATATCTTTACCTTCGCGGGCGAGGTTGATTGTATGTGGGAGACAAGTGTGCCTTTCAACGAAGTGACCATGCAGGATGCGGTAATCGTGTTTGTCACCGCCAAGAGTAACTAGCCATTAACTGACTTGTGCAGATCTCCAATATACATGCCATACAAGCCAACTATAGCGGAACAGAAATTGCGAAGGCCCTGGAGTTTGCTGTTGCGTCACGTGATCATGATCGCCCAACTGCGATGTTCGTCCTCACTGACGGGGACATACACGTGCGTCTCATAAATGGTGTAAATCTACTCGATCTGATGGTGAACTAGCCTTCCGCAGACCTCGACCCATTCACAGTCGTCTCTACGGCTGTGAATAGCTGCAGGCCCAACGGACCCTTGAGGGTATTCACCCTCGGGATTGGTGAATATGTGTCATCAGCCATGTGTGAGCGCCTTGCTCGTGAGGGTGGAGGTGAATGTCTGTTCGCCGTTCAAGCCGAGGACATCACAGAGAAGTGTGCCAGGCTTCTGAATGCCGGTCAGACACGCGTGATCGAGAGTGTCACAGTTGATTGGCACGGTTCGGGAACTCCGCCAGCTGTCAACTTCTCACCCTCGAGTCGCCATCACCCGCTTCCGGCTAGTGTTGTGCAGCTGGAGCCGCCTCCTCCGATGCAGCAGGTCCCGCATACAATCACAAAGATATTCCCTGGGATGCGCTTCAATGTCTTTGCGATCACCACTTTTAGATCGGTTCCTCGTGAGGTGAGGTTGCGTGCCAAGGTTGAAGGTTTGGCAGAGGTTCTCGAACTCGTGGTGCCTGTCACGACGGTGAAACCATTCAAGGACGAGTGGTCGTCCACACCACTCCTACATAATTTAGCAGCACGAGAACTGATGAAGCACTTGGCAGAGGGTAGGGCGCCACTTCCCAAACCTATGGCACCTGCTTCAGACGAGGAAGTTCGAAAAGCGGCGATCGTTCGTTTAGGACTTGAGTACCAACTTGTGAGCCAGCACACATCCTTTGTTGCTATAGCGTTCGGACGAGAGACAGAAAGGAGCCGGCTGCGCCGGTCAACGTCGTGGCAAAGGTCTCGGCGGCAGCATGGCAACACTAGTGTCACTGTAGACGCTGTTGATGGGGATGCTCCACGAACAGATGGATCCACCGTGCAGACCGTTTTGGACAGCTTGTCTCAGGCGGTTTCCGCGGTGTTCAGCTTCTTCTTTCCAGATACTCCCCCGACAACCCGAAGACGCCAGGGACCACTTCCTGGCACATATTATTCTGCTGCACCATCCCGCTCAGGCTCGACATTGAGTCAGAGAGAACGTTCATTCAAACACGACAACTCGAGTACAGATACGTTCTCTACACTGAGTTCATTGGAAGGCTCTTCCACTAGTTCTCGATGGACCTACTCTCGGTCGTCCAGCCCCGTACTTCCCCCAGAAGATCCAATCGAACGCGTCCCATCGCCAGTCTTCGATTCTATCACACCAGGGGCACAACAATCGGGACATGCAGCACACCTTATATTTATCCCCACCCCTCCCCCAGCACCCGTACCTAAGGAAGCGTACGCTCTCATTTCGCTACAGAGCTACGATGGCTCGTTCACGCCGTCTCCTCAATTGGGGGCGCTTGTGGGCGTGGAAACGCTGGCCAAGGCGGCGGAACTGCAGGTCGACGGGAATATATGGGCGACTGCGGTCGTTGTGGCGTACCTGAAGTATCATCTGGTTTCGCAACCGGATTTGTTGGATGCGCTGCTGAACAAAGCTCTGGAGTATGTTAAGGGAAGGGGTTCGGGTTTACTGGTTGGACGAGATTTTTTCGACTTTGTGGAGATTGCGGGGAAGTCTGTGGGTTCGCGCTGAGTTCATCAATGTGGTGTGATGATACGATTGTTTTGTTAAGTCTAGCAAGCTGGTGCCCGTTTTCTTGCGTTCAACGAGAACTTCATGATTTCGATGGGGTCACACGATGTCACCTGGTTTCGCAAAAGTGCCTATGGTGGAGAAGTGCGGATATAGGTGTAGCATCTGGCGACTCCATTGCGAAAGAAGGTCGTCGAAAAACCTGAAGGCCTGACTGCCCTGTCTGGACCTTGACCTCCCTTTCTGACATGTAATTTCTCCACGCATCCTCCAATCAATGGATGAGAGACCCCCGAGCTCGGCTTTCTGAGCGATTAGGTTAGGTTAGGTAATCATGCTTGGTGTGCGTTCTTGCAACACTCTTGCCGTGTCTAAGGCCTGCGTATATGAAGACGGAACTGTTGCTGCCACTGGGGCCAGAGGATCTCTTGGGGCATAGTTTTGGATGTCTGCCGAACCACCAGAGCAAGACTTTTTATCCGTCCAGATGGAGATCGTATTCGAGGAAGTTGCCTTACTCTAGCATAGCGTTGCTGAGATACTGGCCTAATGAAAGAATCCCTTGGCTCAATGCCATACCGGGACACAACTCACCCGGATCGCCGTCGGTCTAGGCCGAAATTGTATTGCGCAGGGTCATCATCCGTCAACGAGCCATTGACGTCGATGAACCTGGCATAAAACGAGATGCGTCGGGGTACCGCTTTCATCCCGCGAAATGCCACTAGACTCAGATCAATATCTCGAAAGCTAGGGATAATTTATCTGACCATGCATTATGCATCATGATCGTTGCTAATACACGATATTCAGCATGTAAATTATGATTTTACGATAAAGATAGCAGACCTTTTGGGGAAAAGTACCTGTTATGTATGTCTGCATTCGAGGCAGCCTGAGTGTGTGGCGGTCCTATAACATCATTTGCAGTAAAAACAAGACCACGTAGTAACGAATATCACCAAGAGGTGCAATGGGGTGCCATCGGAAGGTTTCCCGCATCATTTCTTCGACGTAGGGTAGCGACACTCTGTCCTCAAACGTAGGTAAGCGATGTCTTCCGATAACTGAGTTGAATCCCACTTGTGCACGTTTCTTAACATCTGGATATGATGACACCATGGCGAGAACAAAAACCATTGAGGTTAAAGAAGTCTGTAGAGACGTTAAGCAGCAGACAAGGAAGTTCAAACATCCACTTACCGTCTCATGTTCATAGTGTGTATATGTCAAGAGCAAAACATCACCGTAAGAAGGCCGCCTCACCCGCAACAGCAGCAGCTCTCTTCAAGGCAGTCTCAAACAATCCCTAATCTTTGCTTCTCTATCCGTTGCAAATGTTCTAGCACCATTGAAAATTGACCTGGGAGCGGGCTGCCGGCCTTGGAGAACATGTAGTTCCATGGTTAGAACAGGGCGCGGGGTAGACCGGCCAAAAAACAAAACAAGTCCTTATACTGCATGACCGGAAGGGGGCCATACTTATCAGTTGCCGGTACCCCGTTACCTTAATATTTTCAATGGATTATCGTGCAATTCAGTCACATCATGGTGAGGACGTGATGGAGTTGCCACAAGGACTCGAGTGCTCAAGCGCTCACGCATCATTTGGATATCCGAGTCTGCCGTTGGTCGAGTGGCGTTTACTGAAGGCCTCGTATAGTGGCATCCGTACAGCGGATGTTGATAGCGAGAGCGAGGAGACCATTCTGCATTCTTAGTTTGTTTCCGCCCCGCAACTTACGACCTTTAACTTTGCTTATGTAAGCACATGTCAGACTTTTATCAGACGCCCGACTTTGTCTGCTAAAATCAGCCATGATTAATTGAAATTTGAGGTGTTCTGGGTGCACGAGACCCTGCTTCTGGAAGCTGAAAATGTTCATGTGGCCTTCCTGTTATCTCCAGTGCAGTATTTATCTCTGTCGTCTCTCGTGTGACATGTTTGGAGCTTTTGTTGATACCCTACCATGGATTTCGACCTTGTCGTTCGCAATGGTACCGTCGTGACTGCTTCAGACATATGGGAGTCTTGTGATATTGGAATCAAAGTACGAATCACCCCTACTCTTGTGTACAAGTCTTGCCTACCTATGTTAGGATGGAATCATTGTCGCTGTCGGTCCTCGTCTTCCAGCCACAGCTGGCGCACAAGAGATCGACGCCGAAGGGGCTTTTATAACTCCA
>NW_024538022.1:0-15707 GCF_016628075.1 Suillus paluster
TCTGTTTTCATAGCGTCCCCGAAGGCCCGCGACTCACTATACACCATAAGAGACAGCGTCAGCGGTGAGAGATAGGAGAAACACTGGCTTACCGTTTATTGGCAGAGGCTGGCGTGGGAGGTAGGCAGGGCTTTAGAGTCGGCGGTCATAATGTATGATATTGTGAGAGCGGAAGGAAATCAGGTTCAAAGAAGGATGCAATAGCGCTCGCTAGCAACTTACAGCTGCAGTGCTACAGTTTGAAATATGGTACACATGAAAGAAAATACCGTCCGTTGATAGATTTGGCAGTTTGTTCCAGGTGAATGTAACTGTCAGAACAGGTGGTTTTCACCTAGCTTGTTAGGCGGTGATGCAGAATCACCGGTTTACTAGGTGACTCGGGCAATTCACCTGCGCGGCCGGTGATTCCAACCTTTTTTCAGTTTTGTAGTGGATAGCCTGCGAGATCTGGCTGGCTACGTAGTTCCATTAGTAAGTAAGTACTGCATGATTAGTTCGTGCCATCCCGACATCCTCAAAAACGTTCAGTATGACGTTATTCAAAATTCACAGGCAAGGAACGGTATATGGTTGTGTGCCGTAAGGTACAGCATGCACTGACGTAGTTGCCTTCTGATTCTGAACCAGCATCTGAACGTCCGCCCCTCTGAGTGCTGACATTTTCTCTCCTCCTGCTTGAGATGCATTTCTTGTAGATAGCCTTTTGTAAGCACGCTGGCTTACCTGAGTTCCCATACTCAGTATATATACTGTCGCTGATACTGAAAGCTAAGCTTTCAGTATTCTACTTTTGAGTCTTCATGCGATCACACATGAAGTTAATAAGCGTCGGCTGCGCAACTGCCCAGCCAAAACGAGTCACAACGACCGTTACATGAGTGGGTTCTTCAAGGAAATGGAATACAGACATTGTCAATTTGGAAATGCAGTATGTGCTTGAAAACGACCAGGCACATGAAAGGAACCCAAATGTTGGGAGACCCAAAGTTACCAAAGTCGACGGACGGATCACGTGTCGTTGACGACGGATGGAGAACATGTGCTTGGTTTGCTATAAGTGGGAAATGACGCATGGGGTGAAAGGAGGCTGAAACATTAGATTTGATTCGATTTGGTATGCCTATATTTTGAAGAGGTCGATTCGGGATGTCGATGATCAGATGACAAAAGGGATGGGCGTGACTTGGCGAAGAATGAAGCCCGCAGTGTGACAATCTTGTCGGTTAGTCCGGACAAGCTGACGATGGACGTGGGGCGACAGTCACAACCACTCTACTCGTGCTTGCACGCCGGGTGTTCGTTAAAGTTGCATCCTCGGATACTGCAGGCATGAATGCGGTGGCATGGTGAGGATGTGATGCAAGCGCCGTTGTTCCAACGTGTGCAGAACTCCCTCCTACCCCGAGTCTCGCCTTCGCAGGAACCCCGATTTCGCCTTTCCGAGTGTCATGTGCTCGCAAGTAGCGTGACTGCAGAACTGCATCCTCGGAAATTGCAGGCGTGAATGTAACCGCATGATGGTGAGGATGACGTGCAAATGCCGGCGTTCTAGCGTCAATATAACTCCTTCCTGTCGGAAGTCTTGTCTTTAGAGGACGTGAATGCAGCCGTCGAGCTAGAGTTTATTTCCTCGTAGCCCGAACCACAGAAGAGGAAGTAGGAATTGTAAATATCCGTGAATTCTTTGAAGTCGGTTAATTCCAAGTCGCGGCGTGAGCCCACCCGTTTTCAGACTGCCTTGTCGAAGTCGATAACTTTGAAGTGAGCGGCGGCGACAGTTGAGCAGAACTTATTGTTGATGTAATCTCCGTAAGCATCATGCTCATCTTCTCGATGAGGGAACGCGAAGCGATACGCTCGCGCAAGGCTGATCCATGTGACGGTCCATTCCGATATAGTAGTGACGGTTACAGCTGGTCGTGAACGAGAGGAGCGGTTGGAGAGGACAACATCAAGGTTGACGGGCTGACCAGTGATGATGTTGTCCCACTCATTGTACGGGATTAATGAACCGCTGCTTGACCTCCTGGACGTTAGAGGCCCAAGAAGCGAGAACATTGAAGGTGCATCGCAAATTAGGGGAAATGTTGCGGGATAGACCATTTTTATGGTCAAGATTGGAAAGATCGGGTTCAGCCCGTCGTTTCTTTGCTGGCTGTTCAGGGGTGTCTTCTTCAAGCTGGTGAACCCCTCGTCTAATGACCGGGGGTGCTTTGTTATGAATGTGCAGACCAGTTGTCCGACTCCTATTGGATTTCTCAGGTCCTCGAACAACTCTTTGAATAGAAAATCTAGGCGGAGTGCGAACGCTGAGCCACTCGTTATCAATGTGATCGACCATCCGCTGAAAAGGGCCTAGTTTGGCACTTGTTTCTTCTGTGCCCCCCGGAGAGTCGCAGATCGCCGCTCGTGCAAGGCGAAAGTGTGTTGCATACTTTTCAAGTTTCCCTTGTTTGAACCGCTCGACGATGCTATTCCACTCGCCGGCGAAGCTCAAGGGGACCTGGTCGACTGACTGAAGGGAACCGTCATGCGCATTCCCGAAGATAGTTGTAACCGTGCAGGGCTGAGCGGCGGATGTCGATGAGTTTGAGTAGTTTCTTTTGTGAGCCATAGAGGTGATGCGATGAACGAACTTGAGATGGAGTCTCGCCGTGGGATAGGAGGTTCGATTTGGCCAATTTGGAAGCTCTTCAGGCTGCCAAGGGGGTGCGCCGGAGATATAATCCCGCCTTGCCTCATGCTTGCGAAAACAATCTTTAACGCTGAGCGCTGAGCCATGAATCATTGTTCTTACCGATCTATGATGCTAGGTTGATGTTGTGAGTATATATAACACTGCAAAGGATCCGAGCTGTATGAATCGGGTGTGCGGCAAAACGTAAGCCGAACAACTTATAAGCAAGCCTGCAGCATGCCAGCGCGGGACGCTGACGTTCCACTCGACCACTACCACACCTTGTCCAGAGTCGAACCGCTCCAGACTGTTTGAAGACCTAGCAGGTTTCTGATTCGAGCGCTGGGGTTCAAGACCCATATGTGACAGGATGTCGTGGCACGAGAACAACTCACAGGAAGAACTTATGTACCAGTCTTTCCACAGTGACGCGCCAGTCTATCCTGACGCCCATTTCGTTGGATCTCCTGGCCAAATCCCCTTAGGAGAGCCCAGTACTCCACGTGGTCGCCCGATGCCTTCTCTTAGTTTCTCCCACACCGTCCAGTTTGCGCCCAAATCTTGACAAGCTTGACCATCGAAGTGTCTCCCTTATTGTCGCCCATACGTCTCCGCAGGAAGTTAATACGACCAGCGCTCAAAGCCTTAGGCAGTCCCTTAGCCGTTTATCTCGCGTCAGGCCCCCACCCCCAGACACACAATGGTCGCTTTTCGAACAAATGATGGAGAATGAGGGCCAGCTTAGGAGCCCTAGGAGCCCCAGAATACATGACAGACGTATTCCCTGAACGCCTCTTACCATTCCGAATTCTCTTCAGCAAGGCTTTCGACTTCAGAAGCTGCCTCCACTAACCACGATCCATTCGATAACGTTGTGCAATCGCATGCGCAATGGGAACACAACACCCGAGAGTCACCAGTTGAGTTCGAGCAAACCAATGGACATACCACTGAATCAGAAGACGAGTCCCAAGCCTACTCTTCAGCCACCACAGCCACTCCATCGTCATCACGTCGTCGCTTGCAAGTACCCACGATATCAGTTTTGTTGAAGAACGTTCTCAAATGCGCAGTGGCGTATTTTCTTGCCTCTCTTTTTACCTTTTCGCCACATCTTTCTGGATTTTTCAATGACACTTCCGCTCCGGGAACAAAGAATCCCACTGGTCACATGGTGGCCTCGATGTATGCGTCTTCCTTCACCACTTTTCTAGATTTGATGTTAATCATTCGCAGTGCTGTCTACTATAACCCGGCCAAAACCATGGGAGGGAATGATGGAGGCTGACTCATACTGCGCGTGTGCGTTTCTATATGCAGCCTTCGTTTGTTTGGGAAGCATGTCGACGTTCTGGTCCCTCGAGGCCATACCAGGATGGGAGTGGCTTGCTGATGCTCTCGTCATTTTATGGGTCGGAGTTGGCATGTGGGGTCTCACTTGGATGAAAGTTTGGATGGCCAAACCCACCTTCAATTCAGGTATGTCAATCAAAGATTTCAATTCGTAGCATACTAACCCTTTATCAGCGTGTAGCATGACTGTGATAATACTATCCATTGTGTAGGCTATCGTGTATCGCATTTGAAGTATCCGACTCAAATATTTCCCTAGAATTGTCAAGGAGGGAGGCTGGGAAACCCTCCTGGAAGTTACCTCGATCGTGCTTCTCGGCATGATACTATCAAACCTCGTGTGTTTTACGCTATGGCCCCAAAGCGCCACAGAAAACCTCCAGTCGAACATGACAAAGACTTTGGATTCGTTTTCCACCCTGCTCGGCATGCTCACAAACACCTTCCTCCTTGAGGAGCCCATTCGCCAGCCTAGCCAGGATAAAATACACCAAGCGGTCGAGAACCATCAGGCAAGTTTTACGAGCCTCAAAAGGAACATGGGGGAAGCCAAGTCGGAATGGTTCAGTGGTCTGCGCGGACAAGGGGGCAAGGCGTCCAGACAAGCCTACGAGGACGCAGTCGACAGCCTTACGCGCCTTGCTCAACATCTGAATGGCCTAAGGAGCGGTACTCGGTTGCAATACGAACTCACCAAGGCTCACAGTGAGGGACGCTTGACATTGAAGCGACACATCCAAACGAATGGAAAAGAGCGTGCTCCAAGCGGTTATCCAACCGGGAAGAGGAGGATGTCCAATGGGGGTGTAGACATAAAGGATGACGCAGATGAAGTCCTACTACAGGCTGCAGCGGATATGTTCGGCGACCTAATCGACGAGCTGGGTCCACCGCTGAAGGTGTTGACGGTGAGTCGAACTTCATATTTTACTGCGGAAGATACTCATAAATTGCTGCAAGAGAACTTGTACTGCAAGTCTCGAACGGCTACGCGAGGCATTTGCGCAAAGCAAACGTGTTCAACGCGAAACCCCTTTTCAACCTCAAGATTTTCACATTTTAGTTGACGAGATCCAGCGCGCGCTGTTTGCGTTCGAGTCCACCTCGAATCACGCTGTTCTGCGTTTATACAGAAAGAGCGAATATTATTCCCCGTCTACAGACTCTTCGGTCCCGCAGGACAATACGCTCCTTATGAACAGCGAGCATGAACACATATTTGTTGTCTATTTGTGAGCTTCATTTTACTCAAAAGGTTGCATGCTCAACTCACCGTGTTTCAGTTTCATTTTCACGCTGCAGGAGTTTGCTGGGGAGCTCATTTCTCTCACGGACGCTATGCGCAGGATATATGCCGTCGAACAAGTTAGGGCGGATACCCCGAGTTGGTTTAAACAATATATTATTCACGGCCCATCACGAGTGTTCTCTGCGGTGCGATCGCGTCGACGTGCGTTCACTCGTGAAAAATCTAATCGGCCTGGAATTCGCCGAATCTGTCAGTGATCACATTTGAGAATCCAACAGTCTGCTGACATTTTTGCATCAAGCGACATATTTCACTTCTCCTCATCGCGACAAAGTTTTTTTCCCGAAAGTCCAACCTCATGCCCCGAACACAATACAAACGCCCCTTCCTGCGAACCTCCCTTTTATTGGTCGCATGAAGCGTGCACTTTGGGACTTTAGTGCTATTTTGAAAGAGCGCAAGTTGAAGTATGCCTTCAAAGTGGGAATGTCTACCGCTATGTTGGCTGCACCTGCGTTTCTTGAAGCTACGAGACCGATCTACACGGAGTACAGGGGCGAATGGGCATTGATTTCTGTGCGTGCACACGGATTCTATATTTACGCTTAACTGATATATTTTCCCTCCAGTTTTTCTCTGTCATGTCGCCCACGATTGGAGCAGTATGATAATTTGTCATCGGTTTTGTGTCCTTGCTGATTTATTTGCTAGACTAATTTCCTCAGCATCCACCGTGTACTCGGTACTCTGTGCGTTGTCCTGTTTTGTAATTTTGCCGCTCGTTTCTGACTAATCGAAGTTTTGGAGCTGGGGCAGCAGCTGGAATTTACAGTCTTTTCCCCGAGAATGCAATCGTACTGTCGATCTTCGGCTTCTTTTTCTCGATACCTTGTTTCTACTACATCATCGCAACTCCAGTGTATGCGACGACGGGGAGATTTGCTCTTCTGCATATAATCTGACGTGCCTGTACTCGTATGTTGGCAAAAGTTTTGCTTCCCACGCAGATTTGTTTATTTATCACTTGCAGGTACAATCTTCGAAAAGGCGACGTACTGTGCTCGACATTGCGTTTCACCGCTCGACTGCAGTTATGCTGGTTTCATCTGGGCTGCAATATGTCTCGTTTCTGGTGCCTTCAGAAGCGCGAAGGGAACTGAGTAGAGAGCTGGAGAGTACGTACGTCATTCTTGGGCATGACAGGTATTGACTGTTGCACTAGCTTTGCTTGAACATCGGATGGCTATACACCCACTTAGTAGCAGCCAACTCAGGCGCGCACCACGTAACAGACGACACGGACGAAGACGAGCCTGAAACGCAGACTCCAGACGAGGACCGTCGCTTTTGCCAAATCTGGCAAAGCCAGACTTAGCAAATCCATTCAGGAATTCATGGCTATGTTGGTGTTGGTTTCCTATTTATCGATCGTCGCTTATTGGGACCCTGCAGGGAATTGCATCTCCAGAGAAAACTCATTGAGTTGCAAGGCCTCTTGGCTGAGACGCAGCATGAGCCCGGCTGAAGGGACCCTTCCCTATACTCCTCTACCGGGCTATATTAACGAGCCTTCAGACTATCCTGGATAGGATGCACAGCATACGTTGCGTCACTACCCGAGAGGAGTGGGTCGCGGGTAGGTTATACTCCTTGATGATGTTACATGTTTTCACGTATGATTGTCAAGTCCGTAAGGAAGGATTTTATTCTACCCGTGAACAAGGAGCGAAGAGAGATGGTCGGCAACATCGTTCTTTATTTCTCGATTCTTGCATCCGCTTTTCGTCTGAAAGCGCCATTACCGCCTTACCTTCCGCCAGCTGAGGCATCGAGGGAACACCTGGTACGTCTCCAAATTTATCCCTCACAATCACTCTGATAGATAACCTATATCCTTTAACAGGTCAACGCAATCCGGAAACTTGATGTAGTCAGGAACAGAGATGTGAAAGCGTCCCGACAGCTTCTCTTCTTCGCGTATGCTCTCACTATGAAGGGCGTCACTCAGGAGCTGGAGTATCTTGGGCGTACCCTACAGACCGTTTTTGGTGTGATTGGACAGAGTCCAGAGGAGTTTGAGGCGTTGTTTCTGGAGCCGGGTGAGAGAATGGATGCTGCGCATGTTGTTTGACGCCTGTTGTCACTGTACTAGGTTTACTTCAAGGACATCCGAATAATGATGATCCGAGTTTTTATGAGTCTCCACGATAAATAACTATTGGTCTCCCCTAGTCTGACCATTAGAAGGAAGACAGTCGTCCCTTCTTAATAATAATGGAAAATATACCCTGACTTGCAGGTGCTGTGCAGACTGCTTTCCATCGACTGTTATACACCATGCATCTTTGATGCGGGATACGGTGCTTCCGGTGGCGCATAGGTGGGTCGGTCGCACTGAGGTCTCTGCCGTCACGACACGAGGTACCCTTGTGAAATCGACCTGGCCGTTGAACCTCGATGACATATCCACCTGTTCAAAGGGAGCACTACGAAGACTCCGCCGTTCGACTCAGAGCCATGCACGTTCATTATGCATCCCGAGACTAGAAGCATCCCAGAGAATTCCAAGTCTACACCAAGCCGCCAAGAATCTTCGAATTACGGGGGGCGTTATGCATGTGCAGGCGGAATTCAGACACGATCATACCAATTGCACAACCGCACCAGCAAACATGAGCGTTCGTCATGTCGTAACTTGCTTATCCTCTCGGCGATCAGTGACATTGTATCCAGTCACCATGCATGTATGTATATGGCAAGCAGGCGCAAGAAGCGACGAAGCCTCAAGGCCCGTGCTTCAAGCAGTATCGCCTCACAAGTTGGGCGAACTACCTCCGCATCCGTCTTCTGCGATCAGCGCTGTTTATACCTTAAGTAGAAATCCTACCAGTGATTGCGCAACTGAGGACATGGCACATCCTCAAAGGGTCCTATTCCCTTCGCGGCCATCGTCGTTCGAACGAACAATAGACTCCTCAGGAGGTGATCGTTCACAATCAAAACGCCCTTCTCTTCCAATTTGTCGGTTATGATACGCCGCTATACCATACTGGAGGTCGCCGAATGGATAATGAATAGGCATGTTGCGCCAAAGCAGACTGGGCCGCGAGTATATAAAGATCAGCGAGAAAAGGTCGTGCCCGCTAACCCCACAGCCTGCCACTGCAATCCAAGCTAGTTGTGATACTGCCACGCCATGTCGAACAAAGCTTCACCCCGGACGTTTCTCCAACCATTGAAGCACCTGAAATGTCATCGTCAGTGGATGATGACTCCGTTCATCCGTCCCAATTGTCGGTTGAAATCACTGGTGCGCTTAGTTTTGGCCTCAGGAATTTTGGGCTGCTGTCGATGAGCGTGATCGTAGACATCAAAGCAAGCGGGCTGCCAGAGAAAATCGGGCTTCAGTGGACAATTTTACATCCGCATAAAGGGAGACAAATTTACGAAGCAGTCGAAGACTACGAAGTACGTCAAAGACGGCGAGTATGTTGCCGCTTGGAAGGATAGTATAACCTTGTATGCCCCGCAAATGTCTTGTAGGCTGAGCTGACGGGGCGTTAGTAATGCCATGGAGTCCTCCACGTTTGAAATCGAGGTCTTCGCTCGCCGCTGCTTCTTCAGCTACAAGGTCGTCAAGAAGACAGAGAGCAACCAAAGTCTTGGTGACCTCCTCGAGAACGCTAATTCAGGTCAGTCAGAGCGCCTCGCACATTCAGATGAGAAATATTCGACTGACAAACATTAACAGCGGTCGAACTTGAGTTGCTTGGGAATGGCGAACCTGCGGGTAGAGTGACGTTCCACATTTCCAAGAGCAGTGGCGCCACGTCCAAAGGGGATGCGTAGGAGACATACCTCACATATGCAGTTATGCGGTGGATTGTACATAGTTAGCTATGATCAATATTGTTGTGAGGTCAGGACTTTTACATACAGTATAAATAAGTAGCACATATGCACGATTGAAGAGATACTTCTGCAGCTGTTAACGCGTGGATCAGCGGCCAGATATCGTAGATAGTACACTCACGGACGATATCCTACAACCGAGCTTGAGGTAGATGGCTATGAAAAGTTCCCATCATTACATAGTACGCTGGAGATCAAGAATAAATAGCATGTAGGCAGCTAGTATCTTTTCTTATCCGCAGTCAAACTATTTTTGCACTGAGACGGTTCCGAGATAGAACGCCCAGGGCAAAGACAGTTATCAAGAACCGTTCCTGCTAGTGTTGAGACGATATCACATCAATTGTACCTGCACAAACCAAAAAAAGCACGGAGGGCAATACTGCCTGGAAATGGCTATCACAATAAGTTGAAATGTTAGTGAATTTGGGCAAGTCGATCTTTTATGCTAAGGAACATTAATGATACTACTTACTGCGGCGCAGTCTGGCTGTGATGTTTAGATGTTTAGGAAACGAAAGAAGTAGCACAGCTTGGCTCAGGGCGGAGTTTCAATTATGACCAACGGCAAGAGCCACCGACCTCCACATGACAGCACACAACCACCACCACGCCTGAATCATCATCTCCCTTATACTTTCAAAGAAATCTCAATTTGTAGCAATCGTTTTTAACCTGAGAGTCCCCAGTTTAGATCCTTAAACACCCTTCTGATCCATACAGGATGCGCCTCTCAATCCTTCCCGTCCTTGTTGCAGGGGCTGGTATTGGTACGTTTCGCTTGAGGGATAGCATGTGACGTCTTACTGACGTTGAGACGTCATTACAGTCAGTCAAGTCAGTGCGGAGCCCATCCGTGTCATAGCCGAGAGCCCATCGAATGCCAATGCAAACATCCGCTTTGGCCATGCCCTCGCCAACGCCAACGTGAACGGCAACGATGACTCAGACAATGTCGTCCGCTTGGTCCGCCCGAGCGTCGTAATGACGACCTCCACCGAAGTCAAGGGCAAGCATCACTTCTGCGGTGCGTCTCTGAAAGCGAAGGCACTCCGCATGTCAAATGCGTTCCGTCATGCTCTTGGCCTTCCTCTCATCGAGATGGGTGATCACGACGCATTCAAGGGTGAGGTCGCCAGCAACCCCGGTCCGGTTACTGGAGAAGTTTCATATCCTTCCCATGCCCTTCATCGGGGCTCCCATCACTCTCGACATTCCTGCCAGTTCCTCTGAGAAGGAAAAACTCAGGTGATGTCAAGGAGGTACTTGCCGACGGATCTGTCGTGCGGATCTATCGCCACCATGAAGCTGAATCACACCACCATCACCATCATGACATGAAGCACAAGGACAAAAAAGCAAAATCCTTCTTCAGGCGTGTTCACCGCGCCATCATGGCCCTCAGCCTATGGGAGGGTCGTGCCGTTGCGTTCGTCCTTGGTGAGTGAAGCTTGTATATTTCAAAATTCCTCTGATTTCCTTGGAAGGTTGTGGCATCGGCGTTTTGCTTCGCATGTTCTGGGTGATGTCTGTCCTCACTTATCGCACCGTCAGAGGTGAGAGGGCGGAGGAGGTCACCCTCGACCACGGCTACATCATGTTCGAACATGATGCAGAGAACAACTTTGTGCCTCCTCCTGAATACACCGATGAGAAGGTGAAGTTAGCCGAGGTTGAGGCTCAAGAGATCGAGACTCGTGCATAAAGTGACTGACACCAATTTTCCCCGCATACATATGAATATCTTGGTATGGCTCGCGTACTGTGATCCCTATATATTTACACCCAGATTCACTTCTGTTTCTCTCTTCGCTTGATACATAGCTGGTTGTTTGGTTTGGAAATGCCTCGTGTCCGTGCATATTGGTTGGACGGATTCTCACACTCTTTGTGCAGATGTTGTATTTCTGTTGCCTGGTGCTCGTATCAAAAAACATATACTATTGCACCGAATATCCTGCAAACCATTTTGAAACGGTCAGCAGGCTCGGGTTTGGAGTTGTCATAAGTTTGCGATATTACTAATATTTAGATGTCCATATCACATATCTACAACTTCTTCATCCCCTTGGGTGGGCCTGTTCTTTGAAGCGTTGTTTGTCCTCTTGCGGAACAACCTGGCAGCTTCCGCCAACTGAGGTAAAGCAGTTGATAGGGTGTCGAATATTAGGTGACTTGGCCAAGTCAGTTGATGCCCATTGCCACCCACAATCCCGAGGACTGCTTCATCCATCACTACGCGTCTCTTAACAGCGTGCGCGCCTCGGCAGCTTCCGGGATAAATTACTCATTTCGAAGTTAAGTGTTGAAGGTTTCTGTTATTATATGATGACAACTTATACGGGTCGTAACGGGTGCCGTTTCCTGGCACCGGGGGTATGCAACCTTTTCACAGCCAAGGCGTTTTTCTCTAAGTTGGTATGAATTAATGTCTCGGCCACCATGACGTTGAGAAGGGTCAGAGCTATATAGCCAGACCAGACTTATAGAAGAAGGAAGATCGTCGTTCCTTCTAATAAAGGGTCAGGGCGGCCACTCAGCGGCGTTGTTTGCAATCCTCGCTGAGTCGCTGGAGCTTTGTATGCTGTCAGGACTCAGGGAATCAAGTGTTTCATGTCAGACTTACAGCTTGTCAGAAAAGAATTTTCCAACCCTGCTCTTGTCGTCCTGAATTCAGACCGTTTCCTGAGCTCGAATCAGAAGGTTGTAGACTTTTCCCCCACGCATGCCAATGTTTGATTATGATGGACCTTACAGAACGCCCCATATATGCGCACCTGTAACGGAAGCTACTAGGGACCATCCCGAATGACCATGTCACTGTCAGACCACTATTACGTCAACAGCACCGTCTTCACTCTCCCTGGCGCTCTCGCTCCAGTTTTCCGTCCAGACCTTCTGCATATCTCGAATTCGGAACGAATTAATTGTCTGGCATGTTCCACATGTGTTGATCTGAGTGGCGCGAATGGTGTCCTAGTCTCGACAATGACATCAGCAAGCAGACCATATATTAGTACCTGCCGGGCATGACGGGGATTCGTACTCTGTATGATTTTAACCTTCTTACAGAACCCGACTTGTTATCTCTCGGGGATATGGGGACCGGTGAGTCACATTGCATTCTCGTCACCTGTCATCACACATCCTATAAAGACAGGCCAAGAACATTTCACTTACACCTACATTACCGAACGACCTTCATTTTTCTATCTGATAAGCAGACAAAATAGACGAAATATGAATTCATTCGTTCCTGTTACGACCAATGGTAATGAATGTGTACCTACCAGGGTGAGTGAATATCTAATCATTTGCTTGAATGCCCTGCAGGATATGATATACATGGGGTAAGTCTGAAAGAATCTGATGAATGGTATGCATGCGGATGTCGTTGGGCTGCAGAATAACCAACGGCGAATTCAGCAAAGGTCGACCTTCAACATTTCGATTCTCCACAAATCAAGAAGTTTTCATGCTTCAGCGCTTGAAGGTAAGGTTGAAGTCAGCTTATTATCTCCCTCGATCCCACGTCAAAATATTCCATCGCATGTTACACTGGATGATTGCATCGGTATGTCAACCCTCTGTCGCCCTCATCTTTATCACTCACGTAAAAGGGTCTCGACTTAACGTTATCACAGACACATTCTCTCAGGTGAAGACTCTATTCCGAGTTTATACTTATATGACCGCTGCTTCTTCTCCAGTCGTCTCTGAACTATCCTGTTGGTTATCTTCATCACTTACCACTGTGAGATACTCTCCTCGACGCCCCCTCATCTCCTCAAATTTTGGGCCATGTCATCATATACCCCACAGGAGGATTTATCGCTTGAACGGTCTCGTCTCATTGGAATGGTGTTGGGGGGTGTATCCTACGGTGTGTTTTCGGTCAAATTACGACGATTCGGTGGTTTGACTTATGTACCACAATAGGGGTATTCCTTCTCCTTACGGTACAAGCCATGACTATTCTCATGCAACGCCCTCGAAATGGGAAGAAAATTGCCGATCATCGTCGCGCGCTTCTTTGTTACATATTCATCACGTTCGTATTGGGGAGCATAAACTTTGCTTGCAATGCGAAATATACGGAGATGATCTGGATAGACCTTCGTGGTGCGCTGGTGGTCCCGTCGCGCTGATCAGAAACGTAATGAATTACCGTATCAACGTTTTGGCGATATCCTGGTAAGCATCGTTGCCTATCCATCTCCAGACAGTGTTGACGGACTCATCTAGTTGTTACCTCATGAAGTTGATCATGGAAGCTCTGCTTGTGAGCTCATTTACCATACTTATGTGCAAGCCTTATACTTGCAATACCCAGCTTTATCGATGTCTTATAATATGGGATCGGGATAGACGTGTGATGATCCTCATGGTCATCATATATATTGCCATGATCGGTACAGTCCATCATTTACCAAGTGACAATAGTCACTGACATCTCGAGCAGTAGCAGCTATTCTCCTATTGATCCAGGCGGGTACCGGTGTCATATTTTACAACATCAACCCCTCACTTGCATACCTCTCCCTCCAAGTCGTTTTTACTGTGGGTTATACCATTCTCGTGGCGAGTCGTTTACTCGCCATCCGAGGCAAGATGAAGCAAGCCATAGCTGGATATGATTCTAGCACCTACGATACCATCATCCTCATGGTCGTCGAGTCTGCCATGTCATACACTGTCGTCGTCATTATCTTTATAGTTGGATTCGCTCTGCATTCAGACTCTATTTCCACTCTATGCTTCCTGTCTCTCAACGAATTCCAGGTAAGCAGCAACAACTTGATTTATCTGCGTCTCTGATGTTGGCTTTTTTCAATATATATACAGGGAATTTCCCAGTTGTTCATTATAATACGTGTAGCACAGGGGAGGGCGGTCACACAGCAGTGGTCGAACCGAGTGACTACGGCACCTACGGCTTTAGCATTAGCAAGGACTGTACCGGACGCACCGGAAGGAACCAACGTTGCACGAGTAGCTAGGCTAGAGCAGGGCAGTGTTAAGTTGTATTCTGTTTCGGCAAAGGTTGCGGAGGTAGAAGTGTGTATGGCATGACATGCTTGGTTTATCCCTTTATCAAATTGTCTTCTATGTATAATGTCACGGAAATCGTTTCAGTTTCAGCTCACCGCTACTTCAGGAGAAAATGCAGGGGAACTTACGTGTCATGATGAGCACTATCAAGCCGCGAACTACGCCTCCACTGCCTTCAAAGTTGAGAGTCAACTAGGTAGCTTTTCCTAATCATGTGCGGTCAGTGTTGAACAGCCATAATATGCGGTACATAAAGTACTGTCCACGGGCGCATCTGTCCTCGAAAGAGAATCTTTGCACATGCGATTGTTAATTACGAGCCATCGCATTGATTTCATCATCGCGCCGGACAACCCCTATCTTTCAAACTCGGTTATGCAGACAAACCAACAATTCCACCATGAATATCAGACGCACATATATTGTGTCCAGTTCGAGATTTAGCTTCATGCACGTGATACAAGACGAGAGTCCTCCGACTTGGAGGCCAGCCCTATTGACCCTGCCTGTGAACGGCTAAGAATAGGCAAGGCGGTTGATGAGAAATATCCATTGTCCGGCAGGCGCACACGTTCATATACATAACTCACCGAGTTCACCCACGTTCCTTGAATTCTGCACTCGGAAATTGGATGTGTTGATTATGCCTTACCGGACTCCAATCGTACTTGGTGAAACGTCTCCTCGCACCGAAGTCATCTCATCCGCTCCCACCATTGCGGCCACTGCCAAGTCATCTGCGAGACAAATGAACGCAGAGAAGGCAATTGCTAACCACCAATTGGGGACACCATAAGGTCAACAAAAAAGACAACGGCGTGCGACACTGTCCCGCACAGAGCCCGAAATATACAAGCTGTAGAAACCGGGGATGAAGGGGATGAACTGCAAACCTGCGAAGCACGCACAGGATGATACACGAAAACGTACCTTAGCGCTCAGCAGTCAACTTGAACGAACATTGCCGCGTTTATCGCATGTTCTTTTGACGGTATACTTGACCCATCTGTCATGGAAAATGGTGCACAGGTAAGTAGGGGACGGTTTGCGACCGTCAAGGACTTATAAAATGGCACATGACAGCAGTTGCGGCCTGGGCGCTTCGTATGCACAGCACCGTGATCCTGTGAAAAGGATACCTGATAAGTGCCTCATGGAATGCGCACGTTAGCAGACGCCTTATAAAAACGATACTTGTGAAACACTCTAAACTCAGACTCTAGCTCTCATGTTGGTGGAGCGCATTCGTGTTCAGTTCTTGCAAAACGGGACTTGCGGTCAGTGATACTCTGGGTGCTTCTCGTAGGAAAGCTGAAGCGAGGGAAAGATTTAAGACAACTCTTCATCTAGAACCCTCTGCAAAAAAACGTAGCAGCGAGCAATTCCTGCATACACCGTCTTGTGGATCAAGAACGAATTCCTGTGACTAGGCCCCGGTGTGAGCAATCCCTCACGCACTTT
>NW_024538023.1:0-15631 GCF_016628075.1 Suillus paluster
GGTATGTACGTCCTGTGGTTCTATAGGGATAGTTGATGAATTTCGTGTGGTCGGGGCAAAAATGCGATGTGGCGCCTGAGTCGATAATTGCCCGTGGCGTTTGACAGGAACACTCAATTGCTTGGCTATACCTGCCAAGTTCGAGGTAGCGAAAGTAGTTGTCTTGAGTTGGGGTCTGAGGTGTGGTGTTAGCTCCTTCCTTGGGTGATCGCGCTCCTTTCTTCTGGCGCTGATTCAGTCCCTGACCCTTTTTCCACCTCCAGGATGCCAACAATCGGACTTATAGTGACCTTTCCTGTCACAATTGAAGCACGTAACGTCCGCGTTCGCTTGGGGTGTTGCACCTGGTTTGCGGCCCCTGCCGCCACCAGACTTGGCCATTAGGGCCAAGTTTCCTCCTTCTTGGACCCTCAGTCTGTGAGCATATGATGCTCATACTCCTCTGAGATGACAGTAATGAGCTCATTAGGAGTGAGTGCTTTCTGCGTTATTCGCGGCCATGTTATAGAGGAGAGGAGGGGTCGATACGACTCAGGAAGCAAGCCAAGGAGTATCGCGTGAAAATCGCGGTCCTCTATGAGTGATCCCATCCCCGCCAGCAACTCACAAAGCCTTACAAGTTCCGAGAAGTGCGCTTTGACATCGCTACTCTCATCACACCTCATATCCTGCATGCGGTGCCGTAGGTCAATTTGAACCAATTTGGTCTTACCCTCGTGAATCTGACAGATTTCATCCCAGATGCTGGACGCGCTATCGAGCTTTTGAACGCGCAGCAAAAGGCGATCAGTTATAGTGCTGAACTCTTGCTGTTTGACGAGTGCGTCCTTTCGATAGAACTCGTTGATCTTCTCATCTAGCTCGTTGATCTCAGTCTGCGTAGGCTTAGAGCCATCAGGCTTCTTCAAGGCCTTCATCGTCTTGTCAATCGTGAATGGAACTGGTTTCTGGGCTCAACCATCGGTATAGCGCATCAGCCCTCGGGCACCTATAGCCGTTAACGTCCTTTCCTTATAGGTAATCCAATTCGAGCCATCCTCAGCAAGTTTAGGGATGCTAAAGAGTACAGAAGAGGTGTTGGGGAGAGTGGTATCCATAGTTGAGTCAGGGCTCATAACCTCTCACGATGAGAGGTTTAGAGGGAGCGAGAAAGGTGAGCTGATAAGAAAATATATATCTCAGTCTCAGGAAACGGACTCGGTAATAACTATAGTAGTACCTGATAAGAAAATATATCTAAGTATCTGTTAGTTCTAGTTGTAACATAAAGCAGGAACTTCGACTCACATCTCAGTCTCGGGAAACGGACTGAGATGTTCAGTCTGACAACTTGTAGTTTTAAGGTAGTTAGCATAGTGATAAGTAATAAACTGTAGCATAGGAAATAAATGACGACTTATGAGATTCTGTGACTGACGTCACTTGGT
Source organism: Suillus paluster (assembly GCF_016628075.1). Classification (NCBI taxonomy): domain Eukaryota; kingdom Fungi; phylum Basidiomycota; class Agaricomycetes; order Boletales; family Suillaceae; genus Suillus; species Suillus paluster. The sequence continues at coordinate 1,428 of NW_024538023.1, forward strand.
TGTAAGTTCCTCAATCAGTTAGCGCTCGCAATGTCTCACTTTGACATCTCCTGCTTGGCCTTTGACTCAGGCTTCAACATCTCTCTTTGAACTTTTGGATCCAGCCGGAGCTTCATTAGCTGCTCCATCCAGCACTGATTTCAACTCTCCTTGCTCTACCTTCCATGCTTGCCCATGAAGAACATGCCATGCCCAAATACCAAAGATGTAATTGGTCAAAGTCTTTCCCACATATGCGCCGGCACAACTCGTGATGAAGGTGAGAATTGTGATGGTATCAGTGGGACATTGCTCATGTTCCGGAATTCCTCGTGTATTTCAAAAGACATGAAAAACCAATAAACCAGCTCCATATGACTCTCTGGTGCTCTGTGCCCAGGATGAGTTCATCACCATTAACACCCATTGAAGGTCTTGATCTGTGATGGTGAGAATATTTCCATCTGCACTCCAGAATGATTGACTTTCAATTGGGTACCACAGTTTAAGTCGGTCGTGAGCCAAGCAGTGCAGACGTAATGGGGACACTCCTGGAGTTAGCCCTGCCTTGTATGGAGGCGGCTTTGATAGCGGGACTGTAGCTGTGAGTGGGGTCATGAAACAAGTATGATCTCTCTGCTTTCGCTGTTCGGATCCCATATCGCGACCTGAGACATCCTGTGCTAACAATGGAATATTGGAAAGTAGACGAGCCGCAGGTATCGTGCCTTCAGGAATATGGTAGTTTGTTCGGTGTGAAATCAAAGGGATCATAGATGAAATGGCAGAGTGGATGGGGAATGGGGATGGGTGTGAGGAGCAAGTTCAGGTCACCATAGATACCTCAGGAAGGTGGATCGGCTGGATTGGAGCTGCTGGTGATGTATGTTGGGTGAAAAGAGTGTGTAGCTGGTAAGCTGGATAGAAATTTGAAGGTTCGCCGAAAGACTTGGTTAACAGCCGCATTGCGACTATGTCTGTTCTTCCAGCCTTCAATGACCCCTTGGTTGTCTCCGTAGATGTGGAAGTGCTGTTCTGGTCTATCCAAGGTGATAATGTATTGAATGAGAAGTTCAAAGCCGATTGTTTCAGCCCATCCAATATCCCTTTGTCCATCAAGCGTCAACCACCCTGGGTATAATTTCCATGCTCTCCACTGCTTTCCAATGATAATCCCGATTACGACGCCAGAGCTGGCATCTGAGAATGCTGCTGGGTCGTGAAGTGCGAGTGGTTTGGGAATATTTCGTCCAACAAAGGTGCTCTGTAAAATGTTTGTCCACCACTCAAGATCCTCTGCCAGGCCTTTAACCGGCCTATGAGGTAAGAACAGACGATTATGACAAACCCACAGCATGACCTCAAGGCTTGTAAGGTATGCTCTACCTCGTGGATAGACCAAGGAAACGTGCAGAAGTTTGCCATGTAGCTTTTGTGTGTCATTAAGCATGTGTGTGGCACGATTTTTCCAATCTTGTACTGCGAGAAGATACTTTGACTTCTTCTCCTCTGCCAGATATACCAAATTACTTGTGAGATCCCAAGTAAGACCAATTTACAGATTAGTATAGGCAAAGTAAGCATCCTTCTGAAGCTCCCAGGGAGTCCGTGTGGTATGAGACAACCAATCAATGTCATCAAAATTGCAGGTGAACATGTTGTCTTCTGGTGATCGTGGTGAGTCTCCCGACAAATCACGGATCGGAAATCTGCAATCTTCATCAAACTCTTTGATTGTCCTGTCGTCAAAAACGCGCCTGCCAAACCATACGCAGCTGCCATCTTGATGGTTACCCCTTTTGATGATGTCATTGTGCCACTGCCTCCGTTGCTCATTATATCCGTCAAGAAATTCCTTCCATATGCGAAAAAATAAATGGTCGTCAACCCATCGTGATGTGGGACCAATGCCTTGAGATCTAAAAATATCCAGTCTGGCGTCTGCGAGACAACCATATGCTCCTGCAGAGGGTGAAACTCTGAAACACGTGCATGTGTCAATGCAGAATTGATCCTCTGCAATGCGAACAACCGCTGCTGGTCATTGTGAGTAATGTAATGGGATTGTGCAATATGCTTCCGATATGTCTCTTGTAGCCATTTGTGATCCTGGTGGTAACCAGCTAATGATGAGAGCAACCGTATGGAATGTTCCCCAGGTACTGGGAAAGTCATCTGGGTTGATACATGAATTGATGGATGGATTAGGGAATTCGATGGAAGGTGCATGAGGAAATGAGTAATCTTGTATGACCCGAAAATGTCCTGGTCGACCCGGTTTTGGAATGATTGAAAAGGGTGATGATTGGAAAGGACTGATGAGGGTCTCGATTTCAGCCGCTGTACAAGGTCCAATGTATCTTTCTTTTTGGATTTCAGATTTGATGATAGACTGGAATTTGTTCATATATACAAGAATAGAATCCTTGTTCAGAGGAGCCTGAGTGTTTTTAATGACGGGAAAATTAAGATGAAAGCCTCGACAGAGTCCTTCAGGAATATGAGGATATCTATCAATAAGGTTGGCTTGTGTAAGGCAAATTTCCCAAGCATTAGGGTCATATGGGGTGAGGGCTCTATGTTTTCTGCACTTGAGAGTATGTTTGTGCTCCATGTGAGGAGGCAGCACATCCAGAACAGAAGTGTTGATGGTTGTGTGTGGTTTCGCTGCATCCTGTGACTTGTTGCCAATTGCTGCAGATTGTGCGACCATCTCACATGGTGAGGATTTTTCCGACTTGGGTGCATAGAGTATTCGCTGCATTGTCCCAAGTTCTGGTCACTTTGCACTCAATGATCTTGTGCGGATGTCTTCCCAAGCAGACTGCGCAAGCAGATAGGGTATTTCCGCTTGTGCCACTCTGAAAATCCTGTCGCAAACGCCCACTTGGTTTGGGAGATGCTGAGCGATGACAATAATCTTGTCCTGGACGTGGTGGTGCTGAACGATGATGCAAATCCTGTGTCAAACAATTATTGTCCCTGCTTCTGTGGTTTTGGTTTGATGAAGTACCTGCTGCAAGAGTGTTGATCCTCTGATCCATCTGATTGTGAGCAGCCACATTGTTATGATGCAGTGTAGCATAGTGTGAAGCGTGTGATTTTATTTTTTTAATGTATATTGTGATGTGAAGTATGTAGCATGTAGCGTGTGGCGAGTAGCATGTGGCACATACCGTGTGGCATGTAGTATGTAGTTCATAGTGTGTAGCATATTGGATGTGGTGATATTTGTTCAATTCGAATATTTGTATGGAGGAATATAGGTTGTTAGCATATGATCATTTGCAATTTTGAAGGAAAACACTGACCCTGTAGTCTCGCCTATTGTCCGATCTTGTACACTCTTCAAGATAGATGTTAGATCTAGTCCACTCTAGGAGTACCTTGTTGATTCAGGATAGATCATATGCGCCTCCCGCAGATTTGACAGTGATGTGCCATTGTTTCCTCTGCTCTGCCTGGTAGATGAGCAATGCTGTCTGTGCTTGGGGGTCCCACATTGAGCAAAAATCATGAACCTGTAAATTTCTCCAAAACATGGCCATCATTTTTATACGGTCTGCAGGCCATGAAGCCTCTTGCATTGCATTGATGATGCGTGGACAAGCCTGACAGAAGTCTTCAAAGGTGAGGTTCTGATCGTCGATAACTGCTCCTGCGTTTCGCACTGATGCCGCTGACACCCATGCTGTATCTCCTCCGGCTAAGGTGGCCATGACCATGGCATCATCCAGACCATCATTGGTGAAATACCATAGTTCGACATAATCTCCTTTGTCAAGTTTGCAAGTGGTGTACGCTGACGGAATGATTACCGTCTTCAAGGGCACATCCAGGTCAGGAACTGTAGTGTACTTATACTTGTTCTTTTTCCTGTCCTCTTTCCGCGCTGCTTCCTCTTTGTTGCAGCGATTTTGTTCTTGCCTTTCCTGCTCTTCATCGTTGAGCCTCTCCATGTGCTCTTGTTGTTCCCTGTCGGCCTCTGTTTGTTCTTGCCATTGGGCCTTCTTTGCCATGTTATCTGCTTGCCATATATTTTTGAGTATTATAATAGCTTGGGCTTCAGTAATGTTCTCATTGGTGAGTTGAAGTCTCGTGTTGAAGAATGCATCATCTGCATAATTCGGACAGACATTTAGATTCAGGTCACTCGATAGGTGAGGCATATTAGAGGGAAGTGGATTAAGGTTGTTGTATAAAAGAAAGCGAAAGAACGAGTGCTATGACTAAGAGTCGTTGAGTACTGAGAGCTTGCAAGTAGTAGTATGAAGCAAAGAAGAGATGTCCCAAAAAGGACATCTGCCGCATAGACAACATTCTATGTTTGTCCTCATTCCTCAGACTCACTTAGAATACAACATTACTCAGATTTTATGGTTCAAAAATGGTCCAGCTGGCAGGTCGGAGGACAAAGCTCGAGGATATCCGAGTCTTGCATGAGACAAACCACTCACTTCAATTTGACCAGATGGTTGCTTTGTGAGTGCAGTATCTTTCACTCCAGCTGAATTGGAAGATATTTTTCCCTCATAATTTACACCATTGATGCCACAGGTCCTTTTTTGTGCTCTTTGGCCACCATAACAGATATACTCTGATATGAAGGACTTCAGGAATGCTCAAGGTATGTTATATCACTTATGTGACTGATGGTATGTGCATATATCCATGCTGATTCAACAACTGAGCCTGGCCATTCTGACAATGTACAAGTTTCAATCACAAATATCACTAAGCCTGCTAGTTCCTTGAACGAGACACCTGCATCCAGGGCCCCCGCTAGAGTATACATTTTGGTTTCTACTATCCTGTCATGTCATGCTCAGATGCTTGTTTGTAGTTCCATGCACAGCCATTGAAATTCGCAAACCCACTGTAAGTCTGCTCATTACATTCTGTTATTCAAAAATTTGAACTAACCCATATTACTAGTACTGCTCTTGAACCGACTACTAATGCTAATCAACTACCATTGATTCAACCTTCCCCCTCTGGAGATATGCCAACTCAGTCTGACATAGTACCCAATGCCAATCCACCAGTGGCCATTGCTGCCAACCTGATACCAACGGGCTAGGATGAGCCTGGGCTGGAACAAGCGCGGGCTGGAATGGACGGTGGCGGGATGTTTTATTATATCTGGCTACCTGTAATGTATAATACCAGCAGATCAGGCACAATCTAGGGTGACGTGCAAATATTGCATCCAAACAATCTGCGACAATCATGCACAATCACGCACATTTGCATATGTGCTATTAGCCTCATTTTTCTGTTGAGATTGTGTCGCTTGGTTTAGACAATTTCACGCAACCTCAGCCATTCTCAGAATAGTGGACTTCTACTGGGGCTGAACGCTGAGGCTACCCGTGAAAGGTGGTGTTGGAATATGAACATTGCATTATGGATGAGATCTGAACATTTGAATGTTGAACTGTCACTGAGGTAAGTATGTAATGATTTGGAACCTTCTGACCTCTTTTGACCTGATTCCTTTTTTACTAGGTGGACTTTTAGGCAATTTGTGTCATAGCACGACATCTCCAAGTTTTGACTCTAGACACAAGAACCAGTGAAATAATACAGGGCAATTACAACAGCTTGTAAAGATGAGCAGAGGTTGAAACCTCGCAACGATCACACAGTCTGAGGATATTGTTTCGTCTGGCATCAAGTCAGTCACGACTCGTGAAGACTTTGTAGCAATGATCCAATCTATCATCCCATCCATGAATGCTACAATGTGCCTGTTTATATCTCTGTCACCAAAGCTGGGAACCGCATCTCTGCAGACGTTGAAGCAATTCAAGGCTGCCTAGAACAGTTTGCCTGCATGATGGAATCTTTCCTGAAAATCAAGATGCTGAGTAGTTCTGGATGATGGTGATAATGTTGTGCAGAGCTCCATCTTTACATTGCTCCTTTTTGAAGGAATAGATGTCCTGAAGCACCCAATAATTGGTTAGTATAAACAACACTTCAATACATCTGAGGTGATATACATTGGTGATATATATCGTGCTGGCGGCATAATTCTCCATCTCAGATACAACAGGGTGTTGCAGGACGTGCTCTAGCAGATATAACCTGCAGGTAGACCACATCAAGACAAAGCACAGCCAAATATGTTTTCTCTCCACATAGCCATGTATGAAGCAGTAGAGCGGGTTGCTGCAATGCCCTTCAATACTTCGCGATCAAGTGCTTCTTGTACGATGCTCTCTGCAAATTTGACATTAGACTGTATGGATTCCAGTCAGTGATACCGATCCAAAGCATTGTTCAAGCGAGGCACCATTTGGCTAGGATGCTCGTAAGAATGGTATAAATATATAATGACAAAGCTTACTTAGCTGTGAGTTTAATGAACGGGTGATGGTGACTCTTGCCAGCTTGGGGGTCTTTTAGTACATCAATCCACAATTTGGAGGTTGCCTTAGCCACTTCGCTCGAACATTGACTGCTGTACCATGCAGTCAGGAGAGTGTAAGGCTAGTTGTGAGTTCGAAGGGGAAATGTAACAAGACGAAGTAGATAAGTGACGAGCGCAATGGCGAACGAGACGAGTAGAGTAAACGTATATGACGAGGACTTTCTGCAATATTTTTCGATCGAGCTTGGAGCGGGGAATCAGCGTCTAGGATTCTGCTATAGTACGAGTGCACAGGCGCGGTATATAAGTGTTTGCGAACCGAACGATTAAACTGAGATTTGAGTAGGTAGCATGTGGAACTGAAAATAAGTCAGCGAGACAAGGAGATGGTGGAATGCGAGCATATGGTAGAATGACAGAATAGAGTAAGAAGGAATGTAACCATGTAACTCAGACGCGAAGAGTTACGGAGTCACGTCATCTTCGCTTTGAAGCGTGATTGGTGTGTAGAGGATATGCAATCCTTACAAGAGTCAAGACATCAGTAACCCACGTGAACCTCTCAAACATGAGCTGGATTGACATGTAATTCAGGACCCCGCTTAATTCTTCGGAGCTGGCCTTTGGATGCACAAGAGCTGCAACCAGTGGAATCTCCGCGCTGGTGACTTCCTTTACAAGACCAGTCAGTACACCTTACGTCTATATGACAGTGGAACTTACAATTAGGAGAGGATAACCAATGGTTGCTCTGACCCACTCTTCGTAACTGTCCTTTGCTTCTCTAAAGGCAGGGCTGATGATATTTCCAGTCTTATTGGGACACACAGAGCAGGTTGGGAAGGTGATAGGCACCTGAAGGCATTTTCGAATGTGTCTAGGGACTCAAGAGAAGAGACTCAAGTGGCTGAATAAAAGAATACTGTTGAGACGGACAACAAAAAGTGAATCGTCAATGCGTAAAACATGTGAACGAAGAGTAATTGGGTATATAAAATAACAAGTGAAAACCTGCGGTATGTCTCGGAATCTTGATTTTCGTTTGGACAAGACGAAAAGAGCTATGGTGTCTGATAGGTATTTATGCGACAGCGCACATGCCAGCTGTGTAGAGTTGTCTGTGCGCAGAGAATTTTAAATCTGTGTGGAAGTAGAGAACTGTGCGAGCGACTGAGACCTTGGCAGCCATTGAATATTGAGTACTGGCACATTTGCAATGCAGCCCAATGTTAGCCTAACGGTTGTAAAAGAATTGCGAAAGGACTGCATAGCATGACGCGGTGGATGTGTGAATCCCAGACTCCTACGGTACTTGACTAGCGCTGTGCCCACATTCGAGGCTTGTAGAGTAGATAGAGTCAAGGCTGGAGTGCTGGTAGCCAGATTGGGAGCGCTGCAAGGGAAGGAGTAATGAAGGACATAAAAACAGTTCCACATGCACATATACCTTGGGGGGTGCAGCAGCAGCAAGCCATACAAGTTCGGCATTTCGGACGAGGAATCTACTGACCTGGAAGTACCATCTCCTCCACCGGGAAGATTGTGCGTGGCAGGGATTTGAGGCTCGCCGCGAGATGTCATGGTGTGAGGATGACCTTTGTGTGTCATTAGTAGCAGATACAATGAAATGCAAACATCGAGCTCACCTCGTTGACGGTGAGATGGGTCTGGGAAACCGCATGTGCGAGCTGTTCGCAGACGCACGTCTCGACCTACGAACCTATAGAAAGCCACTCGGGTGGCAAGTACTAATATACCAGTGACATGGTACATACACGTTCACATAGTGATACCACCGGTCATCATCACCCTCCTCGTGGAGGACTGCGTTGAACTTGTAGCATAATGGTGGGATTAAGTACGGATAGGGATGTCAATGAGGCGTGATGTCTTAAGTGTGAATGATTTATACAATTGGTGACATGAAGAAACTGCCAATGTCGTGTCACGTGTCGGTCAGTTTGAGGATAGGAAACACAAAGAATATCCATACGGCGTCAGACTAATACTGACAGGAACCTCTCACGAGTGTGTTGTTGATAGGATTACAAGAGTATGTTTAGCCGTGTAAGCTGTATTGACATGTAGGAAATGGCCAGTCTGTGCGAAGTCTTGGCGCATGGCATGTCATCGTAGTTGCTGCAACATCCCGCAGACGGAGTTGAGTGGATGAGAGGTTGTGGCTTATGTAGTACAGGGAGGGGCAGTGTGACTAGTGCAGCTACGCATATACCCGATCAACATGAAATCCCCAACCTCATGGGCGAGTAATAACTTTCAATTTGCACTTTCTGCCAACGCAGGCGGAACTTCCCGAGTACATCTTACTACCAATATGGTTCTAACTTTTCTAACATCATAAAAGAATGGGAGACCTGTTTTGTGGCTGTGTGTGGGAGACGCGTAGCTCACTAAAGGCCACATGGTTTGCGCTTAGCTCGCTTAACCTCGATTTAGAAATTTCGCGTGGTTCTGTCAATCGGAGTTTCAATTTCAAAAAAACCGTTCTCCCTTACTATACGACCTCACTGTCCAAAATTGGTTAAGCCACAACAAGGGGAGGAACACCAAGCAAATAGAAAAATGTGAAAACAACAATGATGTATATAGGTACTGTAATTCTGTATACATAAAAATGCGAAAATATAAAGATAGGAAAAATGGGCAATGGGTAAACATGGGAATGGGAAGGTGGAGAATGGAGAAATGGGAGGAGGAGGACGGGAGAATGGGAGAATGGGAGAACAGGAGAACGGGAGAACGGGAGATAGGAAAGCAGAAAATAGGACAGAGACACGGGAGAATTTTTTGGGAAGGGCAAGAGTCAACAGCAAGACACAAACAGTGAGACTAAAGTTTACCTGGGACACTGGCTTGCATCCCGCTGGCCGAGGTACGAGGCCACGGGATTGCAAGCCAGTGTCCCAGGTAAACTTCAGTCTCACTGTTTGTGTCTTGCTGTTGACTCTTGCCCTTCCCAAAAAATTCTCCCGTGTCCTCTGTCCTCAGAACTAAAATAAAAGTATATAGTATTTTGTAAATGTAATATGTAGACATGTGCCGAAGGCACAACGGGTGTGGGCTAGTGTCTCATTCACGAAATGCGATCGAGTGACATCAGCGACTTAAGCGACTTAAGCGACTTGAGCGAGACTACTAGCGAACCTGAATCCGTCATCAGCTTCAATGAGAACGTGTACTTCAACATGCAAAACGCTGCCGTATCCACTGTGACTTACGTGGGACAGGCTCGACAAACAATAGAGCAGCTAGCGACGAATTAACGCAGATGGATTGCAACTCCACCAAGTGTGCACGACGTTGACGCATCCAGGGTTCTAGACGCGATGCTGAGGAACGCTCACAGGACCGGTGGCGAAAGCTCCGAGCGTTATACTGCATGTGCTATTTGCGCATGTCCTGAGATCCACGAGCAAGTCAATCTCGCGAGGAATTGGTTCATGTATCTGCTCTGGCCATGTAAGTTAGAACTTCGAGATGTCTGCCACGGACACTAACGCAAATTTTCACTGGTAGTCACAGCCGGAACCCGCCAATCATCAGACTTGAATTCTAGCATTGACGACACCTATGGCAGCCTTGTAAGTGCCAGTCCGGAACGGAGTAGCAGATTTAGGACCGATGTACGTCCTACCAGTTAGAAAGCGGCTTTGGCGTTAACTTCCAACAGGTTAATCGACGGGACGGTTATAGATGCGTTGTTTCAGGTATCTGGGATGGACCACACGTTCCCGCCGGTGTCGATCAGGGTTTTGTACCCTTGATAGGAGCGCACATCCTGAAACGGGCTGTCGGGGTTTTCACCATGGACCGGGCAAGGATTTCTCTGCTAGGTTATCATAAATTCTGACCTCAAGTTGAATCATGCAGGCACATACCGCGGCTGCAACGTGGAATATCATTCGGCATTACTCAGGAATGTCCGAAGAAACTATTCAAAACATGGAAAGGCTTGTAGACGACCCTTCCAATGGCATGATGCTTGAGCCCAACATCCACAATATTTTTGACAAGCTAAAAATATACCTGGAGCAGACGGAGGTGAGCCTGCAGTCTTGCATCCTCGCAATGCCTCGCATTGATCAGCGCTCCAGCGAGAAAACGAGTATGTAGTCAGGGAGGTTGGGGGCAGGGCGTGGATGCACCCTCGCAAGTTCCTCGGTAAAACCGTCACCTTCAGGAATCATGATGCCCCTACACGAGACTTGCCATTACCTAACCCTCATTTCATCGCACTACACGCAGGCATCTCCCGAATTTTGCATATGAGCGGCGCGTCTGAGGTATTCGCACAGATCTTGGACAAATATGATGGGGCAGCAGGAGGCAACGTCGGAAGTCTGAAAAGCAATGGAGATCCGGTGCATCAACTATCTTCAATGTTGTCTGCCCTGTTTATAGGCGCTTCATTGATTACTTAGTGTCTCGCAATGACATGGTTCGACAAGGACGGCAAAGTCAATAATGACAAGGGTCATGTTAATGCAATCGCAAATGCCAAACAAGATGCACTTCCCCGCTGGAACTCTATAACAGCTCGCGACATTAATGTTCTCTCTCGCGAATATTCCCAAGTGCACATCACCAACAATTCAAATGTGGAACCCAAACAAGAGGAGGACACCACGCAATCAGGTCTTGCTCATGGTTCCCTGGTTATTCATACACTCCTCTCCGGTACCATATTTTTTTTTACTTTCTCCGGAAACATTCGTACAGCCGAGCAAAGCCTTGTCGCGCTCCACGAAATCGTCGATAGCGGAGCACTCGAGGGATTCAAGGATGGTATTGTTCAGGTATGCTTTCCGTTTCTCTTCGCGTTTCGGAAAATTGGTGGGACCGCTTTACCGCTTGCCATGACGAAGCTGCCACGTCACGAATGGCTTGCAACCAAGTGTAAGTATCGAAGAAAAGGGAAAAAAAACTGGCCCCCAAGTATTTACAATTAACGGCGAGAAGAAAAGAAAAGATACTAGCACTCGATCGAAATTTAAATTCCACCACTCACTTCCTCACCCGCCCCCTGATCGTCATCCGGCGCTGCATAATTGGAATCCCAGACGGCTTCTCAGGACTTGCGTTCTCACTCCCCTCACGAGAACCCAAGTTCCGAAGCTTTCGTACAAAGCTCTCAGGGCTCGGCGACAACCGCCTTACGATCCCCCCTGGGTTGCGCATGAAGCCATCAGGGCTACGCAAGTGTCTCAGAACGGGCAGCTTGCTCCCACTGGATGAAGGTGTACTGCTTCCGGTAGGTGGCGTCTTACTCGGCGTGGTCGGTCCTGTCGTGGGCGTCAGGGTAGACATGAACAGCGAGTCCTTGCTTTCCCCGCTGAGGCCGAAGAACCCCGGGGACGTCGCGGTGGTGGAAGCAGTGGTGTTGAGTACCGCAAGTGAAGCAGTGGAGTCCATGAGTCCCAAAGGATCGGCAAAGTCAAGGATAGTAAGGGATCCGGTCGAGTATTCGTTGATATGCTCGAGGAAGCGCGAGTTTCTCCTGGTACATGTATTGGAGCATCTGCGCACGTCCGGGCCCGCATGAGTGCTGTCGGTCCCATAAAGGAGATTATGGAATGCGGAATTATCGAACGGCGTGTCGGAGCTAAGGTCACAAGCGGATGTGGGTATGCCAAGCGAGGCACTAAGAGAGGGAAAGGCAGAAGTGGAACCGGAGAGGCGGGATGGAATGCTTGACCCTGACATGGCTGAGGAGTTGCGGCGGTGTCCGCGTCCAAGGGCGACGCGATTCAAATTCTATGCGCCATAATTTTATTGCCTTTTTGGATGCATTTATTATTATTATCAGACGTACCTGGATGAGATCTTGGCTGAGAGTTACCGTTGGGCGTGCGTCCTGGTCTTCATATTCACCCTGTTGCGAATCCTCTGGCTCAGTCTCCGCTTCGAAAGGTTCGTCCGACGATTGGGAGACGTTGAGATCGATGTCACCCAAACCACGGGAGTCGAGCGTCGGCGTAGCTCAGAGATTGAAAAACGTGCACTCGAAGACGGAGTATTTGCAAGGCGTTGCAACTGTACAGTCGAGCCAGATGCAGAGGTTGCCGCAGATCCAACACCAGAGGCAGAGCCAGGGAGAACCAAACCACCTTGCATAGAGGGCCCGCCAAATATATGTCTAGCAGAGCTTGCATTTGCCTCCCGTCTGCGAGTAATGAGGGCGTCGACAGCGTGTTGACGGGCAGGACTGAGCGGCTCACGGACAGAGGATATGTCGGACGAGGACGGGGTGACGGTATCTGCATAGCGGTTATCCTCCTGAGCAAGGCGTTTCCAGAACTTGGAGACCTTCTTTTGAGCACGGACTTTGCGCCTCACGCTGAGAGTCATATGCAATGCAGATTGATAGTGTTCTGGTACAGGCTGACCAACGACCGCGGGCTTCAAGCTTGAGAGAAGCGCTTCTGGATCGTGAACAGCGTCACCTATGGCATCGACCAACATATGGTCTACAGTGCCGAGATCAGAATCCAATGCATCGGATATCCGCTGAACGGTGAAGTACGGGATGCCAATGTCGACGAGAAGACCAGCGAGGCGCTGAAAGCGTGTTTCAAGCTTCTGGATGTGGTCCATACCACGCGCAAGCTGGTGCTGGAAGCGGGCAAGTTTGGTCATCTCGGTATAGAGCTTGTTACGGGTCTGCGAGAGATCGTTGGTGACGTCGGCAAGGTCGGCTGCGAGGTCGGCGTTGGCCTGACGGAGGCGGAAAATATCGCAATCGGTCGGGTGAATGCAGTTGTTTGTGTACGTGTCCAGGAGATGTGTTGGCCGGGGTTGATAAAGCTGAGCAGGGTCGAACGAAGGCAGGGATGACCCGAGGGACACGAACACCGGGGCCGCTAAACCGCTGATTGGGTTAGGCGATGTAGGCCTGGCGTATTGCATCTGCAGAAATTCTCCTGAGTAAGATGACCCAGTCGACGATGCTGGAGGTGAAACCATGCGGGACACGTCGCCTTCAGACCTTGTACGACGATGCAGTAGCCGAAACGATTTGAAGAATCGCATCCTGGTGGTATAAGGTATAGAAGGATGTGGCTGACGCAGCCGAATTATAATGTTGATGCGGCTGACTGTCCAATGTCTAATCTTGTCTAACCTAACATAACGAGTACAGTAAACAATGCAAAGGATAAATGACAGTGTGGTGAAATGATCGTCCGGACTTGCTCCATTAACGGCTGTGTAGTGTATGGTATAAGGAGGAAGTAAGTGTGACAAAATCGAGTGCGGGTATCAAATTAACGCAAAAGATCTTGTGTAGGTGTATATATACTGAGGGAGTTGATTTCCCAATAGGCTTTGGTGAACTCGTGAGGATTGTTGTCAACAACTGCGAGAGTCGTATATCAGGATTGCGAGCGATGAAATCAACGAGGTCGGCTTACAGCTATTGCAGGTGGAGGCTTTTTTTGCACATGTGGTCGTCTCCCACACCGACCCCTGCCCAGTCGCCCTGCAAATTTGATGCAGAGGTCACAACGAGATCGGCGGAACATAAAGAGGGTGCTTACACAGAATGTCAGATCAAAAACAATGCTATGTGCATTGAAGTGGTCGGAGTAGCTGCCGTTCGACGCCTCGTCATGCATCGGGAAGTACGCATCAGGTGTTGATAAAAGCATCAAGTCCAACATGGGCTCGTCATTGAGAACCAGCCAGTCCCAACGGCTTATAAACCAGACTGAGACACCCTTCGTGCTGCTTTTTTCCATGATGTAAAAGCCACCGCCCCCGTCGTTGAAGCCTTCTCCGTAAGAATTCTGCTCAGGAAAAGAGACTCCGCAACCCTGGTTGGAGTTCACGG
>NW_024538024.1:0-15565 GCF_016628075.1 Suillus paluster
AGTGTATACCGCAAGTCTGAGTGCTGTGCGTGTGTTACAAGATGACTGACGGTGATATCTAACTAATGATTTTCTCCTTTGTTTCAACTATACGTTAGTACGCGGATCCAGTGATGACTATCTTGACATGTACAAAGTCGTTTCGCATAGGCTCTTTCGGGAAAACTGTTACCGATTCAGAGGAAATTATGTGAAGGTTCGTTTACTTCCTGTAGATAACGTTCCGCATCTGATCGTCCTTAATTTCAGGATCTGTCGCAGCTTGGACGTCCCATGGCAGATACCATCATCCTCGACAATTCGCCAGCGTCGTATATCTTCCACCCCCGAACGCCGTGCCTATATCCTCGTGGTTTAACGATCCTCACGATACCGAACTGATGGACATATGTCCCCTTCTCATTGACATTTCTGACGCGAAAGATGTGCGAGGTGTGTTGAGCACGAGTCTATGAATGCTGGTTCTATTTATCACAGACTTGGGTGTGCTGGCGATGGCGGTATCTATGGGGCATAGGGTGTATAAACGTTTATGACTTAAATGACGAGACATGACATGCATGAATATCACTAGACTAGTACTCGTAGCGTTGAGAATACATTGTCATCTGTAGTAGTAGTACGAGAAGTGTCGAATTAGCAACTCTCATTCTACTTAGTACTGCTATACTGAAAACATTGCATACCAAGTTGATACCAAGAAGCTATACAGTACTTCACATGTTTGTTGTGTTCAAGCAAGCATCATTAGCGTAGGAAGTATCCGAGGGACAGCGAAAAAACATGCCCTCGCTGCTCCCAACAGCCGCTGGACGACTGAATCGTACCCTATGTTATGTTTTTACCTAATAGTACCCGCCGTAGTTCCCATCACTGTAGAAACTGTAGTTATCATCATCATCATCTTCCAATGAGTCATAGTCATATTCGAGGTCATAATCACTATCGTATTCATCCCAGCTCACGTCGGCCACCACTTCTCGCAACAACCGCAACCTCGCGAGCACTGACACCGTGCATACAGTCATCGCAAGGTGGTCTAACCCCCGACCTTCGTTGACACGATCCATGAGCACATCACGGAGGTCAGAGGGCCGCAAAAAGGTCATGGTGTACTGGTCGAAATCCAGATTGTCAAGGACAAGGTGGGAGAGTGCTGGGTGAAAAAATGGGTCCCCTTCGTAAAATGGCCACCCATGGACCGCGATACACTGTGCTTATGCGAACGTAAGGATTTGAGAAGATCCTCAAGAGCTGGGGCGTTTTCCCCTCGCAAGTAAATGTATGCAAGATTGCGAGCAGTACCGGCGGGCGTAACGTCATTCCAGAAACCATCCCAACAAGGGAAATGACCTTCGACGTACAAGGCCTCGAGACTGCGCAGAGGAACGAGCCCTCCGCAAGTTGTAGAGGATTGTCCTGCTCGTTTCACGGGGAAAGTCAAAGTCAAGAATGACGGGGGACTCCGCCGTCCACTCCATATCCAGAAAAGCCTTAGATGTTGACCCTACCCACGAAGTAGCCACCCACGAAAGAGGGTTCCGGGACCGTGCTGCATTGCAAAACGAATGGGACCATCGGCGGACAGCCCGTACGGAACGGGGAACTTGCCGAGACTCAGCTTTGAAGTAACAGTCCAAAAGACGAGAAATGATGGAGAGGCTCAGATTCCATTCTTGAGTAGCATTCCCAGATGAAGATACGCGGCATCCGAGTCGAATTTCCAATCCTGCTAATTAGGTAACTCAACGCGATTTAGCACATTGGCTACTTCCAACATTTTCGCAACCAAACGCAATCGTTTCAAGTGGGGAAAGTCGGACATTCATAGCACGGGGTACACGAGGGAGTGAATTCGTGTTGACGGGAAGAGTCGGGAGAGCATCTTCTAAGGCAAGAGTGTGCAGAGCAGGCATACGACGGAGCGGCAGACATGAACTCGTCTAAAGTTGGAAGGCATTGGGGTGGTAGTGCTTTGATATCAAGGACTGTGAGTCCAGTCAGGACGGAAGACGCCCATGATAGATTACAGCGGGTGATTTGGAGTTTGCGAAGGTTGGGCGCGAGGAGAAGTAGTCGGGATTGCCATCTGTGGTGCTTGTGTATATGCTCCCTCCAAAGAAAGGGATAGTAGCTTGGGAGCGGAACAAGATGATAACTTGTTAAGGAATTCCACAATACAGTGGTGTGTCATACCACCATTTGAGAACATAAGAGAGACCTCTTGTAAACGCTCTATGTGTATCAATGTCTTTTGGACGCAGTCTATACGATATTGCTGGCCAGTTCGCAATATCAAGGGAGCCATTTTGGACCTCATGAGCATTTCCTCCGTGCCTTTTGAGGAATTGAGAAACGGGGTAGCCCATAGCTCCGGGGTTCCGAGGGCAACCTCGCGCCAGTAGCAACAAACGTGTCCGACGATGAGCCATGAAAGAACCACATGGCTATCAGGAGCATAAAGCATCTGAACCTGATGGGCATGATGGACGAAAATGGCACCAAGGATCTCTGGAGGAATGGAAGAAATGGGGGAGAAACTGTTTCGGCGCATCCGAAGAGCTCGCATTCTCTCTTCAAGTGCCACAAGTTCATTATCAATCTCTGTTTGAGCTTTCGAGACCAGGGCACGACTGCTTGTGGTTACTTCCGGACAGAAATGTAACATCATGTTCGCAGACGAGTGAGATCCTGGTTCAACTTGGGAACGAGTAACATCAGTTTTGAAACGTTTCAAGTCTTCAATTTATTTAAACGTACTGCTAGAATGAGATCGTGTACTGGATGGGTAGGAGTCTTGCAATTGAAATGAAGAACTGATCGTCTTCATGACTATTACTTAAGTATGCTTATTGCAATTTACAAATATAATGAAACTCACCTAAAAAGAAAAAAGTTTCAAACGAGTGTGGCTGAGTAGTACTCTAAGTAGTACCCGACGCGCGTTACACAACAACATTCAACTGAGTATATGCGCGACTATGAGTCAACTCGGGTCCGACGATGATACTCGCGACGACGCTAGAGTCCATGGCAATGGTTTCAATGAAAATGGTATGTTTTTATCGCAGTACTGAACAGTGAACACCAGGGACCTTATGTTGTCATTATAGAACCTTTGGAGAGCGCATATAACAATGGCAAGGGTATCGCAGTCTCCGTGACATTTACCCCACTTCTACCACCTCCAGCAACTGGAGAAAAACGCCGCAAGAATGCTAAATCACCACCCATAAACCGTGCCTTCTTCATCCACGAAGATTCAACCCTCCGCGACCTTCTCGATACAACATTCGAACACTATGACGTCTCCGAGAAAATGATGTACGGTATTGGGAATTGATCAGGTCTTCTCTCGGCTACCAACTTCACGATCACGTACACAATCCTTCGCATGAACTATAAGAATATTGTTCTTGCAAACCTCAGTGATTTCGACACAATCATGGAGGAAGTCAAAGAACACCGGTCACCAGCCTTCAAATTGACTATCATCGAGACCAAGGTATGTATTTTGGGTGTTTGTATGTGATTTGCAGTAAGCTAAATACATGGTAGTATGATGATGGCGAAGAAGCTGAAGAAGATGAAGAAGCTGAAGCCGAACCTGCGGGTAAGAGGGTGAGATATATGTGTTTCGATTGTCTTCTTGTCACTCATGTTGCGAAGGCTGCAACAGGACCAACTGACGAGGAGATAGAGCAAAACGAGGCAATTGCAAATCTGACTCGTCAGTATACCTGCGAAGACCGAGCATGTGGTTTCCGTATCTGCTGGCCAGCTCCACCAGACGCCAAACACGTCAACCTGACACCATTACATCTCAACACGTGGGCTGCTGCGATGGTCTGCGTGATGTTCTGAAGTATGTAATCTGCATGTGTCACTAACAGGGTTATTACACAATAGGTTGGTCCGAACAAGCAGCCAGGTGTCGACTTAGACAATCCGCCAAACACGAAGATTTTTGATGTTACATACGCAGACCCGACTGATATTGCTACTCTCTCACGTCGACGTCTCAATACAGTTACCCAAACCCAATCCTCCGCACCAAGTATTGTCATCAACAATGACTTCAAGGATATTGTGGGCCTCCTGCATGGCAAACGTGGACCCGATCATGCTGCCAACATCCCACAGCCTGCTGCTCTTCATCCGAAGTTGAGTTTGATTGATTTTTGTGAACGCTTCAACCTATCGCTATGGCTACGTGAGAAGTTGGACAACATTGACATGACAGGCCCACACTGTCTTCGGTTCCTTCAGAATGCTGACTTGCTTGGTGCTGGACTGTCTCTTGGTGAGCTTGCAGATATTTGCGATGCCGAGGAACGGTGGATGCTTGATGCTTAGTTTGTATGGCTCCGAGCTTTCAAAGTGTATTTTTCGGCTGCAGTATTCACAGACACCCATTCATAATATTATGCTACTGTATTGTAACAATGCTATGGTCAAGCAAGATAACCCGAGTGACGAAAGAAGCCCCAAGTCATCTCGGGTGTTATGACAGAACATGCAGTGTACAGCTCATAGTAAGGAGCCTTAGGCCCATAGAACCCTAACCCTTGGCGACGGAGATGTGACTTGATTGCGGAGAATGCTTGCTCAATAGGATTGAGATCCGGGGAATATGGTGGTAAGTATTCAATGCGACACCCTGACAAAATAGTGAGACAACTCCGTATCACAAGCTTTATTATACTGACCATAAGCATGAACAAGCTCTTCGATTTCCTCCGCATGGTGAATACGAGCATTGTCCATAACCAACACACTCCGTGGCCCTGGAAATGGAGTCGTGATAGGAAGCTAATAATAACAGGTTACTGATACATCACAACGACACTGACAGTTTGAAAACAAACCACATCATTTTGCAAAAAATCGATGAAAGTCTTGCGATTGAATGATCCTTCAACAACTTTTGCAGCAATGATGCCCTCATCAAGAGCCAATCCTGCTACCATTGAAAACCGACGTTTCCGAACAAATGGTTGATGCTGCTCAGCACGTGCACCTCGCGGAGCACGTCCCCAGCGACGCGAGTATGTACGGTCATCTTTTGAAACTTCATCCAAACAGAGTAATGAAGCTGGCGAGTATTGCGAGACACGACGAACGAAGTCTGCGTGACATAGAGAGTCACGTTCAGCTGCAATCTTCTCAATGTGCTTGAGATTGATGCCAGCACGCTCAAAAGATCGGTGAATGGTGGATAGTGATGTCTGTAGAAACCGGCCATCCTGAAGTCTCAGCTGGTATTCATCGAGGAATAGGGTGGGGTTATGGCGAGCAAGCCGAATGAGGAACTGGATATCATGCTGGGTGAAAGTACGAGGCCTGCCCCTGCCAATTGCCTGAATTTTGGCTACACTGCCAGTGGCTCGTTTACGACGTTGTGTGCGGTAGATGGTTGACTTTGAGATCTGTGTGATGGAGAGGATTTCTTTGGTTGCATATCCTTTGTTCGCCATTCGCAATGCAGCATCTTTGAGGTCGTTGCTGATCCGTCTATTGCCCATCGTGGAGAAGAGTAATGTGTGACTCACGAGATGCTGGCTGAGGCTGTACGCTGCTGTATGCCACACGCAACAGGTGACCAATTCCGAAAATATATATTTTTACACATTCGAAGAGTGTCATTGTTTATGAAAATCGCAATAAGTTCAAGTTGTTCTCGGCGAAGGCCTGACTTGCGTTATAATCACAAAATTAAATGATTAGATCAATAAAAAATATCTTCATTAAGGAATCTTGCAGGCCAGTCATATGGCAATGATAGACAACGGGCTGCAGAATTCAACATTCTGAACGACTACAAGGGGGTAGTATAAGGTCTGGTTAAGCGAGTCTGGTAACTCAGCAATACTATCGAGCACACATCGAGTGCACTCATGAGTATAACTACATATACGTCTATAAGGTAGGCCTCTGGCAGGTGTGCTGTCGTCCATCTCCAGGTGCGTGGTGGTGCAAATAAATGCATCAATAATGATACAAGAGAAACAATGCCAATGATTTAGTCCGAAATGGTCTCCAGCGTTTTACTCCACTCAACGACTTTGGGATGTGCTTGGACCTGAAGGAGGGTAAGTATGACCGTGGAGAGAGAATAAGGTCCTCTCGCCTTCTTTGGATCGAAATTAAGAACTTGCAGACCCTCCAAGGATGTTGCTCGAGACAGTGCGACATATGCTTGTCCTGCATGGGAGAGGTCACTTCAACTGTCAGGAGATGAATCGGCAACCAGGACAAACCCTTCTCAAACACTCTGCCAAGATCTACCTTGACTCTCTCCAGCGTCTGTCCTTGCGATTTGTGGATGGACATCGCCCAAGCTAATATCAAGGGCAGCTACCACCAAAAGTTAGCCGCGTTGACATTATCAAACAAAAAACGGTGCACCTGGTTCCTCGACACTTGTATCTCTCCGTTGGGTAACTCCACTTTCCAGGTCTCAGTTGAGATCATAGCTTCCCTGCGCCCTCCGTTCGGCAGCAAAAATTCCACGACTGGCATGAACATGACACTCGTCATTGCGGTTTTTTTCCTTTCTGACTTCGGCTTTCCTGCATTACCGTTGCCATCGACATCGTCATAGTCAGTCCCATACACCGCTGGGTCGACAAAGCGTAAAATCTTGCCCATGCTGCCATTGACGAGCGTTTCATCCATGTTTTTGATCAACATAACCTGGGCACCAACACGAAGAACAAGTTTCTTCGGTGCCATGAAGTTCGCAAGCATCTTCTCGCGTTGGTTCAAGTCAGGAATTGTGCCGGCGTCCGAAGCATCGTAATGTCTTTGCTCAGTTTGAAGGTGACCCATGCGGCCATTATTGGATCTCTCCACGTCCTCTCGACGGGGGAAGCTGCATCCAATCAATTACTGGGGCCAAAAAGATCGAGTAGAAGACTGACAGCTCGGTTGCTCCCGGACCGTCCCCGTAGTCAATCGGTCGCGACAAAGACTTGAACCGAGCAATAGATTCTTGCGAAAGCCGCCCGAAACGCATTTCGGTGAGCATGTCAACAAATTCTGAACGACGCTCAGCATTTAGTCAGTTCTGCTAATGTCCTCCTTACGCTGATCTTTTTGCCTGAAGACTTTGGTGAGATTGAATGTGCGCTTGATGGTCTGGCTCCAGAGCTGAGCTTCAAAAGCAAATTTGACCTGATTAGTACCCTTCCCGACGGGGGGCAGTTGGAAGAAATCGCCAGTGACCACAACCTAACAATCGTTTTAGTAGAGTTCAATGAAGACTGACTCCGAAGCAAACCTGAATTCCTCCAAAAGGCTCTGGAGACCTCCGTATTAAACTGCCAATTCGTGCAAGTTTGTCGAATAGTTCTCCGTCCAACATCGAAACTGATGATATGATACATGATACAGAATACTGCACTTGCTAATCAAACGTACCTTCATCGATAATGAGGACCTTCGTCCGTAACCATCTCGACGCAGCTTTCTTGTTCTTACGCACTCTGTTCGTGAGCTCTTCCGCAGAGGCTTCTCCGATACCAATGCCTGCAAATGAATGAATCGTGACGCCCCCGATGTTACATGCCGCGATTCCTAGCCATGTGATGTCAGGACGTGAAACAGTGAGTATATGCGTCCTAACCTGTTGATGCAGTAATGGCAATAGCATCGGGAGATTTGACATATTTCTTTCGCAATGTGCGAATGATTTCTCGGAGCAAGACCGATTTCCCAGTACCTTATCAGCATACAATTAGGCAAAATCACAAAAGAAGAATTTGTATACTACTTACCGGCACTACCGGTGTAGAACACGCTGTCCCCACTTTCCACGAGGCGAAGTATATGCGTCTGTTCCTGACTAAGGAATACTCCAGCAAGCTTAGTAGAGGGCTTTGTTGACGAAGAAGCGACGGTCAATGACGTAGACTTTACTGCCGGCAAAGAAAAACTGTTCGATTTCTTGAATCCAGATGAGGAAGATAGCGTGTCGTCGGTCCAGGTGGATGGAAGCTGACGCTTCTTTGCTGGCGGAGGATTTGGAGCAGGTGGGGGGGCCCGTTTGCTCCCGTTTGCTATCTGTTTCGTGCTGATTTCTGGGCGCTCTCCAGGGGGTTGCTTCCCTGTAAGCGCATCAAGCGCAAGTTGGATGTCTTTCATACGCTGTGATTGAACACCAGGTGGCTTCGATGACTGGGACTGGGTAGATTGGGTGGGTTGGGTGGGTGGCCATGAAATACGGTCTTCAGACTGAGAACTGGATTGCGACCAGTCGCGTCTGATGGTGCGCAATCCAGAAAGCGCTGATTGGCCTCCGTTGGACATGTTGGCCTTGAACCGAGGTAAACTTGTACAGTGCTGCAACAAAGGCTGGAGGTCGATCAAACAAAGTGTTGTCAGATTTGACCAAAAAAATAAAGTTGTCGGGAGAATAAAAGTCGTGCAGGTCGTCGTCCAAGAAATTAACGTTAGGAGGTGAGCAAACGCGACACAAGTTGGTTAAGCTCAATCCAAGTCCACAAAACGCGAAATCACGGGAACGCGTTCATTACGTAAAATTTATCTTAGCGCTGGGGTGACAGAAGACGACTCGGACAATGAGCAGAGTTTGGGAGATCCTGAACAATCAGGTAGTCTATTCGAGCTTGGATTACTCTGCTACGTTCACAAGTATGATATTAGACTAGCAACGAAATTTTTTAGATACGGATGTAGGGCAGAACATAACCATGTCAGACTTCCTGAAGAATGAAACCTGCACTTCTCAACTGCCCATCTCGACGTTGATTAGACGTTGAGACGACCATTCGTCTAGGCACTTCACCAGAACCGGTACAGGGTGGAAGCATATAAGCACTGTCCGGGCAGAAAGAGGCCTTGAATCATGAAGAAGAAAAAGGAAAATTTGCCTTTTAATATTCGAGATTTGTACCAAATATTGCCAAATACTTAACACTGCCACCATGGTCAGTATTACGCCACTTGCAAATCCTTATGATCGACACCGCTCCTGCTGGAACCTCCACCAGCCCGTAATGACCAACTTGAA
The DNA here is from genome assembly GCF_016628075.1 of Suillus paluster. Lineage (NCBI taxonomy): Eukaryota > Fungi > Basidiomycota > Agaricomycetes > Boletales > Suillaceae > Suillus > Suillus paluster. The sequence goes on from NW_024538024.1 coordinate 9,035, forward strand.
GACGGTTCTTGACCATCTTAAAAGTTCCAAAGTAAAGGAACGACAAGAGGGAATTATTTCTCTCAAAGAAGCGTTCTCGCGCGATGATGCTGTCCATGGTGTCGCGGATGGACGCGCCTGGCTGGTCGTGTTCCAGGCCCTCTTTACAACAGTTGCCAGTGAAAAGGCAGAATGCGACAAGAAAGCTGCCTCAGGAAAGAGCGCATCAACGGGTGCCGCTGCCTTGCGCAGACTGGGGGATGCCACCGCCACCGTTCGTTGGCTGGTGGAGAGAAGCTTATGCAGCCTCACTATGAAAATCCTGACACCCCTCCTGGCTCATCTCTTACAGATGATGGTTTATCGCGGTCAACTGTACGCTCCACTCGCTCTTGACTATCTCAAGACCATCAAGATACTTCTCAGCTGGACGCCACACATCGAACACCTCGACGCGACCACTTGGATCAGCATAGCTGAATTGGCCTTTAACATCATCTTTGATGATCTGATCAAGACGAAGTTTGAGGATGATACTGGAGAGAGCAATGATGAGAGCATGCAGGTTGACATTTCCGGCATGTATCAAGATGACTCTGACGAGAAGGAGGACCATGAGCCCACTACGGCAACGCAAAAGCGTAAACGAAAGGGCAGAGAACACAGTGCCACGCCCGCTCCCGGTGGTGTGCATTCCACCAAGTCGCGCAAGGCGTCTGCACAACATTCGGTTTCCTTGGAGCAAATCGAGTGTGCTTCCTTACTTGCCCTTCTGTTCCGCTCTCCTTCAGCTCCGTTCCTCTCAGAGGATGTGCCAAACCTGTCATCTGCTATCCTGAACCGCATGCGACGATTCTTGGAACGCTACCCCGGTGATGCATCCCTTCACCATGACTACCTTCTGGCCCTGCAGCCAGTTTTGTCTCATCTCTGCCTCAATCGAACAAAGGACGTTGAAACTTTTGCTCGGTCAACGTGGAACCAGCTTGTTGGATTATGGGGTACCAAGAACAAGCGCATGAAGGAAAGTCTTGTTGGCATTTTGAGAACGCTATTCCCGTTCTTGACAGCTGCACATGACGGGCCATCTTTCGCTTGGGCGGACGGAGTGTACAAACTTTGGACCCTCCTGAGTGGCGAAGCCGACAGTCGCCGGGGTCTTGATAGTCTGTCTCTCGACTCCTTGAGGCTCGAGGTCCTTCCTTCTGACGCCGAACACTGCGAAAGTGGGGTGTTTGTTGCGCATACATTCAGGGCCGGATGGCATTTTGATTCTTCTCAAGCCCTTGCGTGGGCTTTGATGGAGCTACAAGCTGACTGTGCAGAGAAGGCGAGCTCTCATTCATCATTTGAATTTCTGCAAGCTGACCGCTATATTACAGCTCTTCGATCATTCCGAGTCGACGCATATTGGTACACCGGACGGTGAAGGAAGCCTAGGGAAGCGTGTCAAGCGTGAAGACCCTATAGTATCACTTCTTCATTTCATACAGTCGACAACCACTTCCAGCGTTAGGACGTATCATCTCCAAGTTCTCCTATTTTTCATTGATCGGCATTGGTCGTGCCTGCATATTGCACTCCAACAGGATGTGATGAACACCCTGCTTCAATTTGTCTCCGTAGATGATCCCATCATTCAATCCTGGACATTCCTATGCTTCGCCGCAATTGCACAGTCTGATGGCATTCAGGGTTCACGTGCAACCCAATCACCATCAGGCACCGTACAGAACGCAGTTGTCCGTGATTCCACTGTCTGGGATCCTGTGTGGACTCATGCCATGCGCAGAGCTAATGTCCCTGTGGTTTGCCGGGCAGCATGTCACGCCGCTCACACACTTATCCTTCACTCCAAGCTCCTGTTAACGTCTCAACGAGTTCTTATCGAAATCGAGACCTTGGCGAAGGATCTGGATCTGCAGGGCCCTGCATTTCCGTACGATTCTGTGTGTATGTTCCTTGCGCAATGTTTGCGTGTTGCAAGCCAAGACGTGAGACTATACCGAATGCAGTTGGAGGAGAAGGTTCTTAGCTGGCTTCTTGATAATTGGAGAATTGGGGCAGGGCAGGCGGCGAAGGATACCAGTGGGAAATCGCGGATACCACTTCACACTATTGGCGACATTCTCGGCTTGCTAGAGAGCATATGTGGAACTTCGAAGCGAAGCGGTCTTCTTTGTCGCATGTTACTTCCCGATTGTGCCATTGTCGAGCTCATGGAGGAAGAGCGGAAAACCAAGGTCATCCGTGATTTCCTGCTTGATGCTCGACTTCCTTCCTTCCGCAAGGGCGCTGTATCTGCAGGCGGCGAGACAATTACCCACAGCACCGTCAATGACGAGTCGGTTATCGACTCCGAGCTTGTTCAGCCTCGGGGACGCGAGCGTCGAGTGTCCTTGTCTCTGCTCAAAGCAATGGAATCCCTGACTGCCGAATGGGACATATTCAAGGACACCAACGCCCATCCGACCGCCGAAAAGCTCAGGCAATCACTCGATGCCGTTGTCACCGCCTTTGCATTCGAAACCCTACTCGTATGGAACGGAATGCGATGTAATCGGCGCGTTCTGCAATCCGCGGGGCGAGTAATGTCACTTCTTGCACCACTCCTCACAGATGCACGCTGGACAGAAGATGAACGCGTGCTAATTTTACACTCCCTGGAACCTCTAGTGATGAACGGAGAGGAGCGTAGCACGAACGAGGAGTGGGAAGCTATGCTTGGCCCAGATTTCGGCTCTGGTATTAGATCGCACACTCTCAAGGGCCTGAAACGGAATCTCTCCGAGATGCATCACTCTTATACAGTCCGACGGCTGTTTCAGCGGGTCTTTTGGGCAAATGCAGACGTGGGTCTTCGTTGCGCCGCATACCAGTGTCCAGTATATTGACAAATCTTCAGATCCAGGATGCTTTCTCCGCGGTTTCTGATGCCCTTCGGCAATCTCTTCGCACTATGACAGGCCAAATTCGTAAAGGGGCACAGGATGTTCATGCTCCGGACGCAGACGGATTTGGCGCTATCAGGACAACTCGCGCTGGACCGCCGACAGAAGATGATGCAGCACGTGATGACATTACTGCTGCGAACCAGTATCTCGCTGACCTATGTGTCATATTCCTCGCAACGACTCCTGTTCTTCGATCATCACCCACGGAAGCCATGCGCGATAAAGAGCTGACAAAACTCATAGTCGATTGTCCCGCGGAAAAGCTTCTTTTGATAGGCGGCGCCGTCTTAGGATCAGTTCGACGGCGGGTTTTGAGTCTTAGCGTGGATGTCCTCAACGAAATTCTTCAGAAAGTTGGAGAGCTTCTTGGCGAGCATTCTCATGGTCACAATGCTTATCTGCATGTTATTGTTGTTGATTTACTGGACTCCACTTCCCATCTTTGGCTCCAGAAGTCAATCGCAGACACTGACGTCGGAGATCATATCAGCGAGTTATGCGGCTGGCTCAGTCATAATATGTGGAAGAGGACATTTGCTTCCTGGAAAATGCGCGACTTCGCTTCCCAATTTTTTGCTAGGTACATTGCCCAAGATCCTTCCGAGTCCTTTTGGCCAACACTATACGGCAAGAAACCCATACAACGACCCTCTACCATTATTCCTATGCTGAACATGGATGAGGATATCCGTGTACGCTTCCGGGCCGCAGTTGTCAATGCTCGTCTCTTCACCCTGCCTCGTTTTGCCGGTCAGAACTCCCTTGATATGTACAATGCAATCAAAGAGGGGTTGACCAAGGATCTCTCGAAGTGAGTCTCGATACGTATCCTTTTTTTTGACCCACTAACATTCGGGACACAGTTACGAGCAAATGCTCACTCGTACCTTGTGCCTCGGTAATATCATGGTCGTGAGTTCCGCTGTGAGGCGTGGACCTTACTGGCACTTGATAGAAGCGGCGTTTCATAGCCCACTTTACACGCGCCACATCCAAGCGACTCTGACTGGTGTTTCTGAGAGACTTGGACTTCCTAAATTGTCGGACCTCTTTGAAGCCTACGCTTCACAGATCGCGTACTCCATTCGGCAGGCTTTCCAGGATGTACTTCGTCTATCTCCTCAGCTCCTTGGCTACCAGAATCGAAGGGAATGCGCAGAAGCAACCTTCCGTCTTTTCACACCGACGAATGTCATGGCAGGCGGTGGAAGTTCAGAGGCGGTAGACCATGGCCGTCGATTATTCCTGAGCCACTGCGCCGCCAATCAGAAGACGGCTGCCGACGGCTTGCAGGAATGCTTGGGGTGATCTCATCGGATTCCAACTTGTATTTTGGTTGGATGATGGACGAGTCGATTGTAATACGCCACCGGAGCAATTGAAGAAGATGTTGAAGGACAAGGGCGTCGACCTCAGCCAAGAACAGGGTTTCAACAGTTGTGTGGAGCAGAATGCAGCGAGCATTGCGGCGGCAGTGGTTCGGTCCTTAGGGGACCAGAACTTCTCCGCCGAAGGTGCGATCATGCAAGCAATCAAGGCGCATGATTCGAACCACTCCGCTCAGGTTTTCAAGGCCTCTGTCAAAGTACCGAACCTTGGATGACTTCAACCTTCACAGCCCAAATCTTCCTGCGTTTGGCTCATCCACTGTCTTACAAGCCCTCAACTGGTGCATTTCTCTTGCCGCCCGCGATCACGTGAAAGCCATATCCTATCATGTCCTCCACCAGCTTTTCTCCGAAGTCCAGAGATCACCCTTGGTCAATGAACAGATCCGCCTGCTTAATGGCATTTCTCTTCTGTAGCGGTCCGTCAGTGAGGACTTCTCCAATACCCCACACTACTCCACACACCCTGAGTCCACGAGGCAACGTCTCTTCTCCGCTCAAGCGGACCTCGTAGCAGACGAGCTCGCTCTTTGCTCGAATGGGGGCCTTTACCATGTATCGTTTTGACGTCTCAAGTGGATCAAAGGTTTCCTGATGTGGCATCAATCCGAGTGTGCGCTCAGGGCTCATGATTATTCACTGGCCACCGATGACGTTCAAATCGCGACATGGGCAAGGGCCTATGTTAGGCATTGGATCGACAGGCAAGCTCTTGACTTTGCCGAAGTAGGCAAAATCCGGCCGAAATCCGGCCGCAGGTCATGAACGCCCTTGTCAGCTTGGCCACATCAGCCTTCATCTGAGTTGTTGTCGGTTTATGAATGATATTACTGCGGATGGTCTTTCCAATATATTGAGCGACTACCCGCATTGCATCCAACAAGTTCCGCCTTGTGAGACGGCTCCGAGACCTCGCAGAGCAGGGCGTCTATGATCGAGCGCCAGTTCGCCAAGACAGATTTCTGGCGCCTCAAAGATTTCATTCCTACCAGGGATCAGCTCCAACCAGACGACGTCGATGCATTTGCCTTCTCTATTGATTGCGAATAATGGGGAACAATCTACAGCTTCGGAAGTGAACAGACCCTTTTCTGCAGACATTGCTGGGGACGACATCGGCGCAGTGCAAAAAAGCGGGAGGCATCGCAGATGGAATTTTTCACCTCAGCGGGCGATCATTCAAACGCTGCTCGCTATGGTTGACGGAAACTCACCACAAGAAGTCACTCTCGCTTACTGCACCTTCGCCTCCGTTGTGTCAGCTTCTTCATCGGATGCCCATCCTCCTGCAATCTTGGCTCCGTCGAGTCGAGAGCTGCTTTGGCATATCTCCAACAATATCCTGTCAAAGCAAGGACTCGGTGTGTTCGCAGCGTTGACGAGCTGCAGGAGACTGTCGAGTGTCATCTGGAGTCCGAATATCGGAAATGGATCAGCGAGCTGACCATCTTAATCAGTGATGTGCTTAGCGCTGTGGACCCATTTTACGCACAATTCCTCGACGTTCTTGGAGCGCGATGTTTCTTTTGCAGCATGAAAGCTTCCGTATTGGTTCACACTTTGCTGCAGAACGAACTTGATCGGCCAGAACCAACGGGCATGTCCCCGAAATTGCGTCTATCGGAACTATTTCAACGCCAATACTTGCCAATGGATAATGTCCATTTGTCCTGCTTAAGGTCTGTTGTCGACGTCGCTGCTTCATCTCGCAACTTTCGCCCAAAAGATTCCACTGATTCCCTGGCTCACGACAAATGGCTTGACATCGATTACCTGCTCCTTGCAAGAAGTGCAGTAACATGTGGCGCGTATACGACTGCCCTTCTTTTTTCGAGCTCGCGGCCGAGTACCAGTCTTAGACATGGACAATACGACAGACACAGAGCATATCCTTTTCGAAATTTACAGCCACATCGACGAGCCCGATGGATTCTATGGGATCAGGACCGCTGATCTACGGCATTTCCTCATCAAACGGTTTCACCATGAGAAGCAGTGGGAGAAAGCCTTTCGTTTCCACGGTGCTGCCCTTGAGGCTGGAAGCCCTGAGGCAGTTGACACGGACGGCCTGCTCAGTTCTTTCCACGCCTTCGGCTTCGACCGTCTTGCTATTGGCACTCTCCAGACGTCCCAGATTGGTGACTCGAGGAATTCATCGTCTGCCATGTGCTATCAGCTGGGTTGGCGTACTGAAACCTGGGACTTGCCTA
>NW_024538025.1:0-15559 GCF_016628075.1 Suillus paluster
CGCTGAATGTCATTACTTAGATGGATGAATTATGAGCGGAAGAAACCGAGCTCATGCGAAGGGTAACGCTGAGTAGTTTGAGAGAGAACGTGACTGGGAGTGCTGCAGATGATATTGTGATGCTAATCCACGCATTATGACTCACGAGTGGTTGAATATGTTTTATGGGGAGAATCAGAGCAGGCTGCAGTAAGACTTGACACATTTTATGCAAGAAGAGGAGATACAGATATTAAGCTCGAGGCGCTGAAGAAGTCGTAGGTTCGTTGCCGATGGTCTGGGCACGCGATTAGTACAAAGTAACAGATTAAGCTCAACGCCAATGATGCCGCGACAAACGACGCGCACAAGCTCCCCTTTACATACCTATCCCATCACCCCCTGGCAGTGGACTGAAGCACCTAGTAGTTTAGGGCCGGGTCTGTCGCGTTCATGATGTAATCCACCAGATATGGTCCCGACTCCCCCGTAGCATTCACATTACCATTTAACGTTTCAATAACGTTGCAACATTTGCAATTTTGCATGGACTAGTCATGCCATCTCTCCAAAAATCCTCGAGCTGGTTGAATGTTTGCAACGCAGCTTGACTGTGGAACTTGGCAGTGGCTCGCTAATAACATCAGCAGACCGTGACCACACCGTTCACTTCTTGCAGTTCCCTACAGGCGTGTAGTCGCATGGTTCAAGGCCTCATATTAGGCATCTCGCGTTCCCATCTCAGTATATCGCAATGCGAGACAATAGAGCATATGGCGCATAATCGAAGTGGATTCTATGGTTCTTGCCGCATTCGCATTATTCTATGAAACCTCTCGTGATAACACACATAAATGCTGTATCGCCTCTCGGATAGACTGCTACTCAGGTAACCCCTCATCCCTAGACATTCACCCCTTACTAAAATCACCCAGATAACCCAAGTGCAAAATTTGGCGAGGCCCTCCATGCACAAGTAAAGGAGCGCCTCAACTTCTTCGAGACTGGTGCACCACGGACCAAGAACGTCGATGCTATCCGCAAGGTCCTCGACAGCCTCGCATTGGACTGTGATGGAGGATGACGAAGGATATGGATGATAAACCGGATGACTGAGATGGATGATATTGCCCTTGATTAAAGTCACTCAAGAAGGACAAGAAAAGGAAGATGCCGAGAGATCGACGTGGATGAAGCGGACTTGCTAATTTCTCTCTCTCTCTCTCTCTCTCTCTCTCTCTCTCTCTCCTCTCTCCTCTCTAGGACTGTCCCTCTGACCCGGTCGAGAAGAAAGACAAGGAGAAAAAGAAGACCAAGGCATCATATGATATCCGTGGGTATACCTTCTCGTCCGCTTATTGTCTTTTTTGTATCTCTGCTTTCCATGGTCATCTCTGTCCTGATGAATGCCGCATCAACCTCCCGTTCGTCTGTTAATATTATGAACGATGAACGATTTTAATTGATGGAGCCAGCACCTGCTTATATAAGCCTCAAGTTTTGGTGGCGGCGTTGCAGACTGAACTTCATCGAGATTCGATACTGACATCGTCAAGCGAGCGTTTTTCCTGCACCCGTTCACAATTGAATACCACCCTCTCGCGTCTTTTTCAGCCCATTTCTGTACCGCATGTGCTCTGCTGCCTTGCCCTCAATGGATACTACTAACCCTGTATTTCCTTATACTGATCGTCTTGGCTATACCATAGACGTGACCCAAACAACCTCGATCCCCGTTAACGCAGTACGTTTACTTGAATGAGATGCAGGTCTCTCTTGACTCTCCGCAGATTGATATACTTGTGAAGAGAGGAGATCGCATGATCAACATTGACTTCGACACACTGCAACAAAATGTCGAATTTGGTGTGTACACCATGGTAAACACCGGAGATGGTGACTGACCATCATTCCACGTCTAGACGGTAGGAAGTACGACGTTCCGATCATGGTCTCCATCGCTCCAGACGTCCGAAACTGTTGAAAGCGACCTTCGTCATTACCCAAACGGCAACGACGCCGATGCTGCGTTTTAGCAATGACGCCAGTCCTGCGCCAGCCGCTACTTCGCACTTACCGGAACTACGTCTATGGCAGCAGCCTCTCAAAAATTGTTTCTTATCAACCAACAATACATGTTCTTCAGTTTCACAAAGATAAAGTATATCGTGAATCTCCAGGAATACTCTAGTAAAATCAATACAGCGGTGCTCCTCAAGAGAGTAAGAGGTCTACCGATACCCTTTGACGGGCAAGATCCCAGTGCTGTGGCAAAGTACAAAGACTTTTTCGCATTAAACGGATCCCACGTCATCGTATCGGCCAGTTATGGTGCCCGCTATCTGTTAGTGCGTCTCTCAGTTGTCCACAAACATCTGTAGTCGGGGCTTATCATTGGGGTAGACGGTGTGGTGTTCAAACACAGATCCAGCAGGAACACGATGTTTACCGCAGACGTCAAAGCTGCCGTCGGCGGCATTCCAAGTGGCGGGATCATAGATCCCACAGTGATGGAGGAGGCCCAATACAAGACTTTTTTAAGAACCTGGCAGTACAACATCTTGGCCTTGGGCGGTGACAGAAGCATCGCCAATAAGCTCACGAGCAACCCCGCGTCCTATAAGGAATATGAGGAGTGGGTAGCTACAACCGGGAAACACCCCAGCTCCTTGCTGAGCCTCAACGTCGAGGAGCTCTGGAATTTGATGAAGTTGACGGGCGATCCCGTGCTCGCGATCTATGCGGACCAGCTTTCAGCCGCGTTTAATCACATCATTACGCACCCTAAGGTTTTCAAGACGGCTGTCTCACTTGAAATCGACACTGGTGCGCGCTTCAGTGCTGCCAAGGCTCAAGCATGCCAGACACTAATTCGTTTTCATTGTTATTGGAACAGATTGGGGCCGGTTTGACTTGCTGACCCCAAGTGCCCGCCTTTTGCCAGACAGCGATAGACCTTTTTCCGCCGAAAAGACGAAGCATTCTGACACATACGTTGATTGGCACAATGGCTCGTGTGGTTACGCGGTACTCTAGTATTTGTTTCTGCTTGCATCAGGTACCCAACGGTTTGACGAACTGTTGATCGACAGCTTCTTTGTTATCAACGATGGGTCCCCGATCGATTTCTCCACCTCTCATGGAGGTGATTCGGCTCACTATGCGAAAGTCGTCATGGAGGGTGTAAGCATTGTCACGTTTATGTAGTCATGATTGAACTCAACTCGCGCGCTTCAGAAACACTATGACAATACTATCATAACTGACGACAGGAATACCGCTTGGTTCTACGGAGCCAAGGTGAAGGATACCCCGGAACCGACGAGTGCACAATGACAGAACGGCCGCTGCGCTTCATTGGATGACGCGAATAATTCGCCTTCTGAATAGAGCGCAGATTCCAAGTTAATGCAAGCTGTGGAGTTGCCGCAAGGGCAGCAAATCTCGTCCCGTGCTCCTCTTGTCTGCCGTACTGTACGACATGGGATGATGTTTAACTTACGATGTCGCATACTCTCATACATTTTTGTGCAGGTTATGAAGATTGGGAGAAGGCTTGGGCATCGAGTCGGATTATTGGATTGGGGAAGGACGTTATAGACTCGTATTATATGTATCAGCTCGCATCTGTTGTACTGACTACCATTGTCAATACCCGCGTTACTCGCCGACCAAACTCTTTGGACTTCGAGTCTTCGATACCGATGTTTACTTCGATTCTTGCATTTTCACTTCAGTTCGTAGATCGACGCCTTCAGAAGCAGAGAGAGCAGTTGTTTGGTTGGATCCAAGGGCTTTGCCGAACAAAGCTGCACAGCCACTCATCATCAATTGATCACCCTAACAGTAGTCTCCCTTAGGCAGACCACAATAGAATGAAGATAGCCGTTTACCCTAACAGTGTCCACTATCCACGTCATTCCGCATCAATCCCAGAGATGTTACTTTCAATCTCGTCAACACTCGAAAGTTTTTCTTCCATCAACCGACTGACGGAACAAGCAGAACTGTTACGCTCAGCGTCGTCAGACGTCTTAGCAGTAATCAAAAGTAGTCGAAAGTCTAGCTAACACCCTAGTGTTAGAGTCGTGCGAGTAAAGCAGTGATATTGCAGGCCCTGGTCTGCATAGGTCAAGTTAAAGAGTACAAAGGGTAGGTACGAGGTATATATAAGGGTATTGAAGAGGCGAATGAATAATAGAAGCGGAGCTTCAATAGTAATGAGCCAATGAGAAAAAGAGAAAGAGAATCGTACAATAGAATGTTCTAGAAGTACACGTAATAGAAGTGTGATATGTGAAGATGTGAAGGGTGTGACATAGCGTGACTGTGACAAGGGTTAGGGGAAAAAGGATAACCGTAACATTACCCCCGTTTTAGGTGATAATCTGAGTACTACGAAGAATATTTAAAGATGATGTGTGCGTTTATAAGAGGAAAGAATATCGGAAGCATTACCCATTTGTCTTTCTGTCATCCATTCGTTCTCGGAACTCGGGAATCCCTTCCATTTTACGTTATAGTATCTGCGTGAGGTTGAACCTCGATGTCCTACGATGGCCTCTATCTCTTGTTCTCTTTGCCGTCGATTAGGTCAGGCGGTGGTGCGACGAAGTTTGGACCATGAGTGTCGTTTTCTTTACAAGGGGATAGGAGGGCGGCGTGGAAGACTGGGTGTATGCGCCATTGCGCAGGGAGTAAGAGGCGGTAGGTGACTGGGGATAAGACATTGGAGATGGTAAATGGTCCCTCCCGTTTGGGTGCGAGTTTATGGTTGGGGTATCCCAGATGAAGGTTTTTGGATTCGAAGCCATACTTTATCGCCTTTGTTGAATGGTACGAATTTAGATGTGATTCGTTGTCTCATAGTATTGCGCGCTAATTCATGAGCGGCTAAAGCTTCGTCACATGCTTTGTTGAGGATGATAAGACGTTGTTCGACGTTTGGGATGTCGCTCTTTGGATGGAGGTCGGGAAGGTGTTTGGGGTGATAACCCATCATGAGATAGAATGGTGATGTTCCGCGAGCGGAATGATGACGGGAGTTATGGACGAATTCTGCGAGAGGGAGCATGGATGCCCAGCCAGTCGCATCATTTGCGCAGAAGATCCAGAGGTAAACTTCGAGTTCTTGGTTAACTTGTTCGGTTTCTCCATCACTCTGGGGATGGAACGCAGTGGAAAGGGAGTTCTTGTATCCGAGGAGTTTTCCGAGTTCGATCTGGAATCTAGAGGCAAATTGGGGTCCTCAGTCAGAGATAATCTTATCGTAAAGTCCGTATCTAGAGAATACTTTGGAGAAGAAAATATTTGCGACGCCTTCAGCGTCTATCGTTTTGTTGCATGGAGTGAGAATTACCCCCTTCGAAAGGCCATGGTCTACCACGACCATGATGCTATCATAGCCATTGGAAGGTGGGAGGTCAGTTATGAGGTCAGTAGAGCAATGGGCGAAGGGTCAGTTGGATATTGGAGCGGGAATGGGGTATAGGGATGGGTTTGACGGGTGCGTGTTTACTTTGTTCTGTTGGCAGATGCTACAACTGTCGACGAAGTTCTTTACGAACGTGGATAGGCCAGGCCACCAGTAGTCTCTTGAGAGGAGTTCCTGGGTTTTATATCGTCCTGGATGGCCTGCTGTAGGGGAGTCATGATGAAGGGAGGTAATATCGCGACGAAGGTCGCCTGGGGGTACATAAGTGAGTCCTTTGTAAGTAAGAATACCATCGGAGAGTTTCCAATCAGATAATGATGATCAGAGAGGGGGAGGAATGGTTGGGTTCTGGAGCGCGTCAAGCGCTAGTTGAACTACTGGGTCAATGGAAGAAGAGATACGTAATTGTTCTGAAAGGGAAGCGGAATTGATGAACATATAATTAGGAAGGAGTTGTATACTAGAATTGTCCTTTTCGACACTATTGTCTGGAAGGTGATCCGGTCTACGGGAAAGGGCGTCTGGGATAGTTAAGTCTTTTCCTGGTACAAACTTGAAACGGATATCGAATTGAGAGAGGAATGTTTGCCAACGTGCTTGGCGTCTATTGAGATCTTGCATGTTATGGAAGTAAGTGAGGTTCTTATGATCAGTTTGAACTTCTACTGGGAAGGGGGAACCTAAGAGATAATGGCGCCAAGCTTTGAGCGCTTGAATGACGGTGAGGAGTTCTCGGTCATAGATCTGATAATTTCTTTCGGCGGGGCAAAGGATTGGGAAAGATATGAGCAGGGAAGCCATTCGCCATTAGGGTCTTTTTGGAGGAGTACTGCGCCGGTGGCGTATAAGGAGGTGTCAGTGGCGATAGCGAATGGAGAGTGTTGATCAGGGATTTGGAGAATGGGGGCGGAGGTGAAGATGGATTTCAACTTTCGGAATGTGGAGTTGCGTTCATTGGTCCATTCGAACAGCATATCTTTCTTTGTAAGATCTATCAGGGGACGAGCAATGGTTGAGTAGTCAGCAATAAAACGACGGTAGAAGTTGGCAAATCCGAGGAAAGATCAGACTTCTTTGACTTTCTTCGGGGTTTCCCATTCGGAGATTCCCTTTAGTTTGGCCGGGTCCATAGCTACCGATCCAGGTTTGATGATCATACCGAGATATTCTATTTCTTCTACGTTGAACGTGCATTTCTCTGGTTTGAGGTATAAGCGGTTTTCTCGAAGTCTTTCTAATACGCGGTGTGTTTGTTTCTGATGGGTTTCGAAGTCGTCTGAGAAAATTAGTATGTCATCCATGTAAATGATTAGCCATCCTTCCTGTAGCATATCTCTGAATGTATCGTTCATCATAGATTGGAAGGTGGCGGGGGAATTACACATGCCGAAGAACATTACCGTGGGTTCGAAGAGTCCTCTAGCCATTGCAAACACTGCTTTCCATTGATCAGTTTTCTTAAGTCGAACATTGTTGTATCCCCATCGGATGTCCATCTTGGTAAAGATCTTCGCGTTCTTTAGCTTATCTATAAGATCGGAGATTAGTGGAAGCGGGTAATTGTTCTTAACTGTATGTTCATTCAAGTAGCGATAGTCCTGGCAGGGTTGGAGGGAACCGTCTTTCTTCCCGACGAAGAAGAATGGAGATGATTGTGGAGATTCGGAGGGGATGATGGTACCTTTAGCAAGGTTTTCGTCAATGAAATCGTTCATGGCCTTTTCTTCTGCGGGGTTAAGTGGGTAAATTTTGCATTTATGCGGTTCAAAGGTATCTTTCAGATCGATTTTGTGGTCAAACTTGCGTTCTGGTGGGAGAGTTCCATTAGCTACTTCTCCGAATATGTCCTTGTATTTTCGGAAGATCTTGGGTACGAGTTCTTCGAACATTTTCTTTGGTTTAGCGGCGTCTTGGGCGAGGGTTTGAGAGATATTGTCGGCTTTCCTGACTAAGGTTCCACGGGAAGAGAAATATCGGTGGTTGGCGGGGATGTGTTCATCTGTGAGAGGGGATTCAAAGGTTTCATAGGTTCCAATGACGTGATCGCCTTTGCAGTATGCGATCAAGAATTCAGCAGGTTCGGGGTCAAGGAGTTTGGGAATTTCGGAGGAATACGGAATACTTTCCGTAGCAGGGTCCCATTCGTCTTCTAGGGTTTCCTGAGTGTCGAAGAATGTTTGTTCTTCTTCGTCTTCGACTTCTTCGATGTACGCGCTTCGTTCTCTAAGGGTTACTTCTTCTTTTGTCCAGTCTATCTGGGGGTTTTCTTTCTTTAGCCAGGATATTCCCAGGATGACGTCCTCTCCTCCTAGAGAGGTTATTAGGAAACATCTTTCCATGTGAATTCCTTTGATTCAGAACGATAAGTTACAAGCATGTGTGATCTGACCTTGTTTGTTGAGTGTCCCGTCAACATTTCTAACTTTTATTGGTTTTCTGAGTTTTTCTGTGGGGATGGAGTTCCGTCGTATGAACATCCAGTCGATGAATTCCCCTTCTGCTCCACAGTCGATTAGAGCTGCGGCTTCGGCAATGCTAGAGTCAAACATCAAAGGCAATCATATAGAATTAGAGTCGCCAATCAATTGTACTACTAGTCCGATTCTAGGAGATACTGATGCCGGTTCAGTCTCCTCTAGGCAAAATCCTTCTCCTCTGATTTCTTTGCCTGGCGCGCTTTGAACGCCTTCCACTCCAAGAATTCTTTGTAGTCTTCATCATCATCTTTGCTCGCCTTCTTGGCGGCAGTTTGGGTGCGAGGCGTGAATGCGGGATGGTTGGGGCAGTCTTTGATTAGTCCCTTCTTGCCACATTTGAAGCAGAGGCCGTTTTTGCGCCTGCGTTCTCTCTCCTGTGGGGTTAGGTAGGCTTTCTTTACTTGTCTCTCCTCTTCCTCTCCTTCTACTTCTGCCCTATCTATGTCCATAGCGTAGGGGTCTCGGGATCTGTAGTTGGTAGGTGCTGTAAGGCTACGTTGAGATTCTACTTCTAAGGCTTTTTCAAGCCACGTGTCAATGGTAGTAGGTACGTTTTCGAAGTTAAGTATGGTATTTACGATTTCTTTCTTAAGTCCGTTTCTAAAGAACATGATTTTCATACTTTCTTCTGTGATGCCTGTGTCTGCTAAGATGGTGCGGAATATGGATGTATAGGCAGGAACGCTTCCTGTCTGTCTCAAGGTGGAGATGTGACAGATCGCTGTGTCCACGACGTTCTTTGGATGGAACGTCTTCTTGAATTGCTCGAGGAAGTTTTCAAAAGTTCCGTACACTTTGGTAGTGCTAGCATCTTTGAACTGTCCTTCCGCCCATTTAGCGGCTTCTCCTTTGGTCATGAGGGATAGGATGAATACGATCTTCTGTTTGTCGATGGTATAGACAGAGTCGTTGATATCAAGGTAGGCTTCTACCTGTAAGAGCCATCCTTTGGCGGCGCGGGTGTCACCATTGAAGGCGGGGGGAACGTTGCCGATTAGTTTGGCCATGTCGTCGTTGTCTTCTGGTTCAGAGTCTGATTCATCTAGGGGTGATTGTTCTGCTGGGGGAGGTGGTGCTCGGGCTGGGGGAGGTGGTGCGCGGGCTGGGGGAAGAGGTGCTTGTGCGGAGATAGGTGAGGCGAGTGGTGTTTCTGGGAAGTCGTTGTCGACGTAGGATTGGGTATCGAAGTCCCAATGTGTTCCTTTCTTAGCTGTGCTATTTCTAAAGCTTCTCCACTGATGGATGGTGAATACGGTGCCATCAGAGTCTGGAGCGGTCCAAGTTCCTAATAATGCGTCCCAGGTGAAACCGGGGTACTGTTTTCTGTGGGTAGCCGTTTTGACTTATCGGGTAGCAACAGCAGTAAGAACCGCGGATGCTAAGTCAAAGTTTCGTGTTGGTCGCCGTAGTCGAGGACGGGCGGTCTGAAGATTAACTTGACCTTTTGTTATGCTCAGCGTCGTCAGACGTCTTAGCAGTAATCAAAAGTAGTCGAAAGTCTAGCTAACACCCTAGTGTTAGAGTCGTGCGAGTAAAGCAGTGATATTGCAGGCCCTGGTCTGCGTAGATCAAGTTAAAGAGTACAAAGGGTAGGTACGAGGTATATATAAGGGTATTGAAGAGGCGAATGAATAATAGAAGCGGAGCTTCAATAGTAATGAGCCAATGAGAAAAAGAGAAAGAGAATCGTACAATAGAATGTTCTAGAAGTACACATAATAGAAGTGTGATATGTGAAGATGTGAAGGGTATGACATAGCGTGACTGTGACAAGATGTGAAGGGTGTGACATAGCGTGACTGTGACAAGGGTTAGGGGAAAAAGGATAACCGTAACAAGAACACTCAAGTTTAACTTGCCTGGTGTCGTGAAATTGACTCGGACATGCCGGATGAACGTTCATCGTGAACAAAATCGCTGGAGGGGACAGTTCCACTAGCTCCAGACCACCCTTGTAGCCGTGCATATGGCGGAATACCATCATGAATTAATTTTGGCAAGAGGTGCCTTGCCGTGATTCTATTCCCGGTCAGTTCCTTCTCTCGTTCAAATGGCAATACTCATTGGCATTCACAACCCGCAGCGCAAGTTATCCACGCGCGTATTTCAAATTATTTCAATAAGATACAGATCAGGTCTACAGATCAGTCGATGACTACGTGTGCGTGCTTTTTGGCTGCCAACGAATTACAATGCAGCGTGAAATCGATTTCGAAGGTGTACCGAAGTCTTCTTTCTACTACATCGTTGGCAATATTATATCATATACATGCCGTTCTGACCGACATGCGTTAATGTGTTTATGATATCCTCGGAAACAAGGTACAATAAAGGCGTGGACGTGTAATGCGTGTCCATACGTGTTTCCAATCTCGAAGCGGTGTCCTCTTCTCTACCACTATCTTACGGTCATTTGTTGACTGTTTTCAGATGTGACACGAAGTGGGAGATATGCTTGGCGGAGAGGAGACGTGGCGTTGATCCACTGCCAGTCAGTTTTCTCTTTCGTTCAAGTGGCAATACTCATATATCACCTAGATAGTCATTTGTGACATATGTGATCACCTACGTGCGTATTTCTGTCAACTTCAGATCAGATTTGCAGATGAATGTCTTTCCTCTCAATTGCGTTCGGAACTTGACGATGATTTGTGTTTCGTGGCACTCGGTTTATAGGTATGATTCATGACATGTTCATTGATAGCCTATCTGACAATGTTACAGATGCGCTGCGGCTGTATCTACCGATGGCGTCGAAATTAATGGATTCGAGGAACGCATGACCGAGAATCATCTAACTTGGTCTTCGAAAGCCCAAGCTCAACCCAACTGCCCGTGTCAGACAGCACGGTGTCGCATTGTGTTCGTCGGTGCGTTGAACGTCTTTGCTTTGAATGTAATACATGGCCTCATGAGCAATAAGTAGCGCATCCGATCTCCCGCATGAGTTTCACCACCTTCACAGCCCTGCTAGCCACATCCTTGTCGCTTGCAGTCTCCGTTTTCTCAGGTTCAGACCTCGCCTGAGCTGAACGTGTGACACCTCCCTCCTCGGTGAGCGAAGATATGTAACATATTTAATTAGCCCTTCCCTGATCAGTACGTTTTCGCATGGTGCTGTGCACAGACGCCAGGATCGCATTGACGCTGAGAAGCAGATCACGAGGTCACGTACATGTGTTGTATTCAGTAGACGCTCTGCACAGCTACGCATCTTGACCACAAACCATTAGTGTCGTGACAGGTAGCTTTCCTGCGTCGTTGTCTAAGCCTACGCTGACTTTCTGCTAGGCATGCCAAGCAAACCAGATCAAAAACCGAGCACGAAAGGCGACAAGCAAATACCTGGGTCGGGTCAAGATCCCGTCAAGATATTTGGAAGCCATGAGCAGACTATCACCTGCATTGCTACGTTTCCAGACGGCAAGAGAATAGCGACTGCGTCTTACGATAAGACAATACGCATCTGGAGGCTTGAAGATGGCACGGAAATAATGAAGTGGGAGGTGGAGAAAGACGTCGGCGCACTGGTGATCTCACGAAACGGGAAGCACGTGGTTAGCGCTGAGGGAGAGTACCCGACCGATGTCGAGGAACCGGAGTGTTGGCAACTATGGGTTCGCGACGCTAAGACTGGGAAGGTCGTTGCAGGTCCCTTGAATGGTCACACCGACATTGTGGAAGCTTTGGATGTTTCCTCTGATGGCGACATTCTCGCCAGTGGGTCATTCAATGGCACGGTTATATTATGGGACACCAGCACCTGGAAGACTCGAGGTGATCCCCTTCCGTGCGGCGCATGGCGCAATTGGGTCAATTGCGTCCGATTTTCTCCGTCCGGTAACCTTGGCGTTGCTACCAAAGAAGAGATCCAAATATGGGACTTGGACAGGAGGGAGTGTCTTGCTGAATTCAATGGCCACTCTGACTTTGTCAATGAGTGGAATATGTGGCTCGCCTGGACTCCCGATGGCGTCCATCTCCTCTCAGTAGGTAGTGATGATGATGTTACCATTCGCTCTTGGGATACCTCCACGTGGAAACAGGCTGGTGATCCCTGGACTGGCCGTCATGATAAGGAAGATATATTCACTAATCATATCACGTTGAACCCGGCTGGCACCCTTCTCGCATCGGTATCTGGAGATTGTACCGTCCGCTTGTGGCAGCTGCACACAGGGACAGAAGTCGCACGGTACGAGCACTCGGATGAGGTGTGTGATGTTGCGTTCTCGGTCGATGGACGCTTTCTATTCAGTGGTGGTTTGAACACAATCTCGCAATGGGAGATATCAGAGGATGTGCTTACAGCAGCGCAATTTGATTCTCTGGTCGAGAAAAATAAGGTGACTCCCCCCACTGTTAATTCACTCCACGCAAAAGCTCAGTGCTCTCATGCCAGGCTGGTTTGTCACGGGGCAAACAACAGGTATGTTTTATAACCCAACACTCGATCTGTGAACTGACTATCTATCAAGTGTAGAAAAGGTCTTCTTGATGTAGGTGGTGTTGCGATCAGTGACTAGTCCATTGTTTGATCAGACACTTACAGTCGGAGATCCCTGGCCAGCGGCGCACTAATTTTGTGAACTACGAGCGTCTCGACAGGTCTCGTGCACACGCTAATCACTATACATTGCCACGCGCTCATGCAGAAAGCTCTTCATCTTCTCGCTTGCATAATATGAGTACCTTCTTTGATGGCATTCGGCCGTCGTCAGACCAGAAGGGCAAGAACAAGGAGCGTTTACCGAGACGAAAGGAAGCCGTCGATGTCCCTTTCGGACAAGCCACCATATGTTTGTTTTCTGCAATACATGGTTCGTGAGATCTGACCGCGTCCTTTTCCAGGGTGACGCTGTTGGTGTGGACGACGGAACACGACCGTATACACTCTTCTTTTGCCTCAGCTGGTTCCAGAAGAAGAAGAAGAAGCCGGATGTGCCACTGCCGGTCTATGACGTCGACCTGATGAATGATGAATAAGAGGAAGATATTGACAACGTTCCCATACCTACTGCCAGGTATCACGACCTTGTCTATTTATTCAATGGGTTTCCTGATGTAGTTGTTTCGTAGGGTCTAATTCGCCCAGCAAGAAATTGAATTAAAATCAGTGGCTAGCCAGTCACAGCAGGCAGAACCATCTCGCGCTGCAGCCACGAAGAGTTTCGATAACGCGATAATTAGGGTGTTCTGTATCTTGACCACTTTAACATACTCGCAGGCTTAGGGTCTCGCTCCTTCCTAGATCTTCTTTGGCCAGATTTCTGAATCATACTCCAATTCTTGCGTTTTCATTTCAATTCGTAGATTCGTATCACTTCTTGCTTTGCACCTATAGGTTCTTTTCAGAGTGCACAGGATTGGATCAGCGCTGGCATGATTCATGATTCGTGATGGTTTCCTTGTGGTTTCCTTACAGTCAAGCGTGAGAAACATGGGTCATCGATAGCCTCGTGTCAGTGAACGCGGCCAAACATGTTGCGACTCTCGTAGTCCGCTGCTACCATCTCCATCTACAAATCTATCAACCATGAGTGAAACACCTCCGAAACCAAAGCCAGGCTCACTGCGCGACAGGATCGCCGCTTTCGAGAATGCTAACAAGGGGCAGCACCCACTCCTGGGCCTGCACCACGCCCGAAGCCCTCGACCCTTCAATCATGGAAACCCAAGGTACCCTCACCTCCTCAATCGCCAGAACCAGAGCGTAAGACTGCTGGGATGTCTGCATCAGACGCGATGGAGAGCATCGGCAAGGGCGGGAGTCTCAAGGAGCGCATGGCCGCTCTCCAAGGAAAGGGTGCGTTTGGCGGCGGCGCCCCGCCCCGATCCTCCCAAAGCCTACAGACAACCAAAATGGAAACCACACGACCAGTATCGCCTCCTGCGGATGATGTCGTTCCCCAGGCGGGGTGATTGAGGCCCCAGGGTCCCCTCCCCTGCTGCGGACGACCCTGATCCGGCTCAACTAGAAGACGAACATGAGGCTCAGCAGGATGATGCTGAGCCTGAACAAGATCCGGAGGAAGAAGAGAGGCAACGCCGTGCCGCGATCGCTGCTCGTATGGCTCGTCTTGGTGGTGCCCGAGTCGGCATGGGTCCGCCTATGTTTGCCAGGAAGCCAGCTCCCAAGAAGCCAGCGACTCCTCCACCTCAGCTCAAGCAGGAGGAGGAAGCGATCCTGCCAGATTCAGCTCCAGACGGTATGCAATTCCATCTCTAATATGTATTATGAAATAATGCTTGTGCTAGTGACTTCTCCTGCGGAAGCTCTAAACCCTCCCTCAGATGTCAAGGAAGAGGCGATGATTCAGGCTAGTCTTCTAATTTTTGCCCTAAAGTCAGTATTAGTGACGTTCTACAGATAACTTCCTTGACCCTACACGCAAGGACTCCGATTCTTCCTCTCTCTCCATTGCTGATACCTCTTCTAACACAACGTCCGTTCGCTCAATGCCAGTACCCGCCGGTCCACGCCGCGCAGCTCCCCCACGTAAGAAGGCATACAAGTCCCCTCCTACAACCCAGCTCCCAGACGTCCCTGTACCTGCTGCAGCACCAGAAACTACTGAAGAGGCCCCAGATGCTGAGTCTACGACTGAACCTGAACCTGAACCAGAGGCCAGACCATCCGTTGTAACAGTGACGTCTCTAGAACAAGTCGAAAGTCCAGAACAAGTCCCGGTTCCGTCATCAGAGCAGATTCTTGTCATCGGCGACGTACAGAAGGAGATCGGCGACGTAGGTGTGAGTGTCGAACTTGACACAGTCGAGGTGGGCCCCGCGAATACGCTCGAAGAGGAAGATGTCCCTGTCGATGCATGTGAGCCTGAGCCTGCGCCTGCGCAGGAAGAAGAGGAGCAAGAGCTTGAGCATGATGAGCAGATGCAACAGGAACAGGATGAAGAGAGGAAGAAGCGCGTAGGAAACGTGTAGCTGCTAAGCTTTCCCAGATGGGTGCATTTAACCCACTTGCGGGGTCCCCGCCTGTACCCCGCAGGGAATCCATCCCCTCACCTACCGCTAGACGTGACTCAGTCCCTATTTCGCCTGTACCAGTAGAAGAACCTCTCGACGTCGAAGACGAAGTCAACGTGGACCTCGAGGAAGTTGGCGAATCAATTCCCTCCCCCTGCTGCCCACATCCCTCCGCAGTCCCACGTCGATGATGAACCAGAAGAAGCCAAAGAAGCAAGAGAAGCAGACGAGCCCGCTTCTCGTGCTGGTGAATGCTAATTTTACCGCCTGTATTCATTTTGTAGTGTATTAATCGATCTTTGGTTGCTTTTTTTGTACCAGCCGAGTTCGACGATGAACCTCAACCTGACTTGGGCACGACTCGCCGCGTGTTGTATAACGATGAGATGGACGAACGAGAGCGATATGAGGATGATGGGGATCAGGTTTTGAATGAGCCCGAAGCTTGGGAACCTGCGTCGCAACCAGCCGAGGCACACACGTTCGGCGCTGTTATTCCACCGCCACCTCCGCTGCCGTGTCCTATTCCACAGGAAGATGAACCCGGTCAGGACGAAT
The DNA here is from genome assembly GCF_016628075.1 of Suillus paluster. Classification (NCBI taxonomy): domain Eukaryota; kingdom Fungi; phylum Basidiomycota; class Agaricomycetes; order Boletales; family Suillaceae; genus Suillus; species Suillus paluster. The sequence goes on from NW_024538025.1 coordinate 15,433, forward strand.
TTCAATCAGGCACAAGCGCTCAGGGCGAGGGGGCCGCATTAACAGAATCGTTGACTCAGCACCATTAGATGACGCGCACGAAGTCCTTACTCAAGAATTAGCCTCCAGACAGAACAAAGAAGACGAC
>NW_024538026.1:0-15538 GCF_016628075.1 Suillus paluster
GACTGGATATGACTATGACCAGTCTTGGACTGCGAGTCCCTCTAGTAATACTCCCTCTCGATCGCCGTTCGACAAGAGACAACGACAATAAAATGCACGTGACATTGGAATGCTCGCTGTGTCCAGCCATCAAGATTGATAGCGCTAGCGCCAACGAGATCTTCAGCGGCCCTGGAACACCGTACGCCAATCGGGATTGTCAACTATTCCGTCATCAGTGATGGAACACGCGAATTCCTAATGATCAGGGGCAAGTCGGCTGGCTTCCTCCTGTTCAAACCTTCACCCGAACGCGCTTCAGAAGCTTCAAGACCGGTTAACTGTGTTGGGCTTCAGTTTGTGCCTTCCCCGGAGCAGGTGGTGTTTCATGGAAGGCGCTAAATGGAGGCTTGGCCGAGGTTCACTTCCCGAATATCTTGAGTGACGACATTTTTTACATTAGTCGTGAGTACCTAGAGATTGTCTACCTGTAGCAGTTCCTCTACGATAGCGAACATCGCCAGGACTAAGTAGTTGTAAGTAGTGTTGCTAACTGTTGTCTGCTTGGGATATGCTTTACTGTACAGTGTAGATGACCATCATCACCTTGGAGACTGCATGTGGGTTGTGTTCCCCTCGAGCAGAGCGTGATAGACCATGATCTACATAGGCTTGTCGCCAGCACCCTCCTCGCTTAAGCTTCAAAGCTTCATCACGCATTACTCACATGGCCCAGCATATATGGACCTTCACCCTGCTGACCATTTAGCGGCCAGAATGACCCTCCCTTACCCTCTCTCCGCCAGCGGTAACCAGCCTTCGACAGAAGATCTCACCGCACAGCGCACTAAGGCACTCGAAGAAGACCGAAAGGATGCACTGCGTGAGCTTGAGTGCTATGAGCATGAATCAGTCACATTCAATTCAGGCGAGTTCGACTTTTTCTTCTCGCATAACGAAGACGCTAAAGTCTTTTTTCTGTGTTGCCATGGATGTCCTGCCAGCTCAAGCATTTTCTATGCCATGCGAGCGCGTATTTTCGCCCAGCGAAAAAATATGCACGCTCCGTCGTAGCAGACTCTCACCACGAGTACTGGAAGCACTCCAGATTCTCAAGTTTACTTACAGACAGGAGAGATTATGTTTCACTAGGGACCTGATTGCAAAAGAGGATGACTACCAGATTTCCGGGCCTGTGACACGAAGGGCTGCACAGGAGTTGATAGATACAGGGAAGTTTGACGAACTTGCTGATCTATTACAAGATGTCGACGACGATAACATAGAATGAAACATAGCCACTTCATATCTATTCGACTTTACAATAATAGGCAATGCATGACCTAGATGAACGAGCAATTGTTGATAGGCGGGCTTTTAAGGTAGCCGGAGAAGTAGCAGAGTATCAAAGGTAAGAGCTAGTGCACGAGCCTCAGTCAACGGTTAACGAGACTGAGGTGTGGGGACGGGCGTCTGTCGCCTTAAATATGTAGCGCAGAATGAAGTCAAAATACTCGTAACGCTGAGGATAACGGGATGCAGTTTTTCGTTAGTACGCACGCCATATTCAAAAAGCTATGGTCATACCTATCCGAGCGGTCGTGCACGCCTGTCTTTCTGACACTGACGAGTTGAACTGCTGCACTGTATGTCTACCACACGACGCTCCAGACCAACTCGCCAGCGCCCGCGGTGAATACGCCACTTTATTAATATGCGACGAGCTTGTCATCGTCGATAGTCGAAGCTGCACAGAAGTGTGTGAGGTTGATATCTGTCTGTACTTGGAATTAGGTTCGAAATCTAGAGAACGAGGCAGACGCTCACCACTGGTAGGAGGAGCTATATATGCTTTCTCCTCGATGCTTCCCATGCAGCAGTCTAACAGCGTCTCATGAACCGTAAGATCAACAAGGGTGCTGTTATCATCGGAGGGAGGTTAAGGAGGCGTGGCAGCACATGCAATGGAGTTGTGAGGAAAGAGGGCCAGAAAGGATCGCATGTCCAAAGAGGGTTATTGGGAGTGACACACACCAGAATAATACTATATGTGATTCAAACAAGGTAGACTCAACCCACACGACTCTTTTTCGCCTTCTTCGCCCTTCCTCGCCCCCTCTCATCCACATCCTTCTCCCTCGTCCCTTTCTCCTTCTCCTTCTCGGATTCGGAACTGCCGTCTATGGTTGGAGAAGCGACGTCAGATTGGTGGAGGTTGGATTTAGGTTGGGGTCTGTTGCATGGTTGGGTGAGCGTCACTGAGAGTGAAGGTCTGGAGGTCTGGACATGGGTTTTGTGGTGGGCTTGGGTGAGTCAGATGCCTCAGAAGCGGGTAGGACTAGTAGCTGACCTAGGCGAGGGATTGTCGACGGTTGAGGGAAATGTCGAGGGTGTATGTAGTTGGGTATTGGATGAAGGATAGGGTATAGCACGGGTATACCCGCGGGTCGGAAGATCAACACCGTACCCGTACGGGTACGGGTACGGTTTTACCCGTGCTAACCCGCGGTATGGAAGTAATTGAGAAGCGTCTGAAGCGCATCTTGCAACGATTCTGCACGCAGAGGCTGGCGGAGATACTCTGCTCGCGTCGGAAATGGAGAAGAAACAGCTGGTCGTGGAATCATAAATGTTGAGTGAGACTTCGGAGGGGAATAAATACCTTTGGCGTCATTGTGAGAGGGCCAGGGCGTTGATAATGTGGCAGAAGTGGAATATGATGACAGCGCTGATCCATAGTTGCTGGTGTGCCCAACAAGAGATAATCTGTTCTCCTTTGCACGATCATCAGCAAAGTCACCAAATTGGCCCTCACTGGAACGTGATGGCCCATTTGACAGCCAGTTTCCCATGGTAGCCTTGGTTCGTCTTTGAACAGTGCACAGAAGCGATACAGATGTATGCAGGGATGTATGGACGAGTACGGTGGATGAAATAGGAGCAATCCGACGGGAGTTAGAAGAGAACTTTGAACCCCACTGACCAACAACTTAGACGGTTATACGGGTATGCCATTACAGCTATTTCCATATCGATAGGCCAAATTTCATTTTACACGACTCACCGACTTTGTTTAGTTTTGGAGCGAAACAAACAACCGCCTCCCCGCCTTCCCTGACTGCCTACACTCGCAGATGCGGCACGCGGGAAACACCAAAAGTGCCGCCATTCTGCCAAGACCCAATATTAATTGGTCCATCTTCCAAAGCTCCATTCCAAATAGACGGATGTCGGTGTACTATGAAGGGTCCTCGAGTTGTCAGATCTTGATAGGACATGTCCCACGGACCACGGTCCGTTCAAATACTATAAATGGTAATAACAACTACTGTAAATGGTCATTACAGCGACCTCTGATTCGCCAACTACTTAATGGGATGGAGAATATGACCTTCAGTCAAACAGCATCTAAGTTGTTGGTCAGTGGGGTTCCAAGTTCTCTTCTAACTCCCGTCGGATTGCTCCTATTTCATCCACCGTACTCGTCCATACATCCCTGCATACATCTGTATCGCTTCTGTGCACTGTTCAAAGACGAACCAAGGCTACCATGGGAAACTGGCTGTCAAATGGGCCATCACGTTCCAGTGAGGGCCAATTTGGTGACTTTGCTGATGATCGTGCAAAGGAGAACAGATTATCTCTTGTTGGGCACACCAGCAATTATATATCAGCGCTGTCATCATATTCCACTTCTGCCACATTATCAACGCCCTGGCCCTCTCACAATGACGCCAAAGGTATTTATTCCCCTCCGAAGTCTCACTCAACATTTATGATTCCACGACCAGCTGTTTCTTCTCCATTTCCGACGCGAGCAGAGTATCTCCGCCAGCCTCTGCGTGCAGAATCGTTGCAAGATGCGCTTCAGACGCTTCTCAATTATGACACGACTGTCATCATGGATGATTCTTCATCTATGACTGGTTCGCTGTGGAATGAGGTATGATGTTTGTCGTATTCCTTGTCCATTAGGGCTGAAATCCCCCTCCTGTTCAGGCGGAACAGGCTCTCGCCACGCTCGTCGATGTAGCGAGCCAATATAACGCCAGTGCCGCTGGCATAGACATACAATTCTTGAACTGCAACGCAAGCATGAAGGGAGTTACGGTAGGTAGCATACTTGCACGTCACAAATCGATCCTGATGACCCTTCTATAGGACTCTAGAGTTGTCCACGAGCAGTTCGCAAAATTCCAGCCCTGTGGCCCAACCACTGTTGGGAATCGCCTCAGTATGATCCTCGGCGATTATTTCCGTGACCTGTATGCTGCTAAGGGACGGGAGGATGTATGCAAGAACATCAAGCCCTTGAATGTGCTCATCATTACTGATGGCGCGTCATGTGAGTCTGCGCGACACCTAATGGCCGAATTCTCTGACCTATTCGCGTAGCGGATGATGTAGAGAGTGTGATCGTCTATTTTGCCAGGCTGCTTGAGGCCGACAAGTGGCCACTTGGACAGGTGACTACGCGTCGCTTCTTTATTGGACTCGGTGCCGACAAAGCTATAGGTCGGGATACAGTTCGTTCAGATAGGGAATTCGAGGCATGCAGCACAGTTCCTTAGAAACCTGGATGATTTGAAGCAGGCACATATACGGGTATGCCATGACCTTACCTCACGTATCATCATGATTTACTAAAAGCACCGTCAGGACATCGTTGACACAACGCCCTATATCGGCCAACTGCATGCTGACATGCTGATCAAGGTCCTTGTCGGTGGCATTAATCGCCGCGTGGACACGAAGGGTGGTGATTCGGTTGAGTTTTAAGTTGCGAGACACTGGATACAACACTTGTATCATATCTGGAGCTAAGGATTTGTCGTCAGCTCAGTACCCAACGAATCTTCCTGTAGCAAATATACCTATGCATGAACGTAGCCTTAGAAATTTACCAGTACTGAATCATGAGTCTCAGTCTCCCAATGCGAATGCGAGAGCCCCAAAAGCAGGTGTAGCCTTAGACATCCCTCTCGCCTAGATCTCGCTCCCCCGGCGAACGAAACGCACAACACCATCCAGTTCCGACATCCAGGTCTGATCGGGGAGATCGCCTTTATCTCAAGCCTCCCTCCAGGTGAGATTCAGGGACTGAGATGTAAAAATATTAATGAGATTCATATCAAGGTGAACGTTGAGGGCCGAGCGTTGACGTGCGGACCAGAATCGGGTCAGCAGCGACTGCGACGGAGTCCGCGTAAGTACTTCTGAGCCATAATCTCCAGAACATATCTGAAATTACTGGATAGTGAATAATGCATTCGAGACCGTAGGTTCTGTTGCGCGCCCTATAATCGGCCCTCGACATAACTCGACGGGATGAGGTGAGCACAGGGTGTCCACGAATCACACAGTTTAAGACTGGAACAACACTCTAAAATGAGACGGTGCTCACCTATGGCAGCTTCCCGGAATTCATGACTCCACCTGCGTTTAACTCCAGCTCCACAAACCACGTCCGCGTTCGACCACCAACCAAATCATGCTAGCCACCCTGATATTGTGAAAAAGCAGGATTCTATACCATGTACTTGTTAACGAAAAACGGCGGCAGCGACAGAGTAGCATCACCTAAGAAAAATAAGTGGCATTTGGTCTGCAAGCATAGGGGAGAAGACATCGGAATGGGTGGGCGAATCATCGACACCATGATGGTCATCCTCACTCTATGACTTCAATTTCTCGCCTGTCTGACCTTGAGCGTTGCAGCTCATCTGGATTCTGGGAAGAATGAAAGAGGAAGAAGGTTGCACGAGGGTATTTGTAGGCCAGCGATTATTTGAATATCAGCTTATCGATAGCGCAATGCAAAGTTTCGAAGTGTTCAAATACTGCTCACAAAAGCGGGAATTGAGTTAGAGAATATGTTGGGCATCCTTGAAGTTTTATGATAAACTTGAATAAGTGGATGTCATCGCGGTAGAAGAGGTTGACGTGGCGCTTGAAACTTGGAAGCCTATCGCCATGCTTCGAAGCATGGACGTCGGTGAGATCTCGAGACCTGAATATTGCAAGTAAACATGCTTCAGTATCGTGGAATGCTTGCGCACAACATGGGAGCATGATGAAAATGATATTTGGATTATATTCCAACCTTCTTCTCGCGATGCTCCCAAGTTAGCATGGAACGTTGCAATGCGCAGTGACAGGGTTGGCAGAGAAACACGACTCGCCATCGTGGAAATGCTTTGATCTTTATTTGTGTTTGTTTGGTATGCCGGTGGTATGCTGCACACGTTGACCTCGAGGAGAAGGGCACGCTACAGATTATAATTTACTAGCTTCCAGATATCTTTTCTACCGTCCTTCCTTTGTTTTCTGATTTCATTATCTTCAAGTATCGAGCAGAGCAGACAGTCAGAACGATAAACGATGGTCTTTGGTCTATTCGCTCGCAAGCTCGATCCTTCATCCAATACCCAACTACATACACCCTCGACATCTCCCTCAATTTCTCACACAGAACCCCCTTCTTCCTCTCCCCAGCCCAATTCTCACTCCCCAGAACCCGAGCCCGAGCCTCAGCCCGAGGTAACAGACCCAACAGCTCTCTATGACCTCATACGCTCTGTCCCTCCTCAAACCCTTCACGCATACGCCCTAGCCCACCTCCGCCCGACCTCGATTCCGCCACCGCCACCGCCACCGCCCTCCCCGTGCACACTCACTGCCCTCACCAAATTCTTCTGTGACCTATCCCCGCCACCCCAGCTCCATTGCGTGCGCTGCCACGCCTCCTTCTTTGATCTTTCCAACACGGACACATCTTGCCGCGTCCCCCATGATGATGATAGCGCCCTCATTGATCGGTCGGCGTATGAGACGGTGTGGAGCTGCTGCGGAGGGAGCGTCGAGGGAACGGGTGATATGGGTCCTCCTGATGGGTGGTGTTATGAGGGAAGGCATACGGTGAGTATCTGTCTTGTGTTTTAGATCTCGAATACTCATTCCATGTACAGACAGATATTAAACGCGCGCGTTTTCGCGCAGATTCCTCCATCCATGACGATAAACTAGTCCCATGCTCTTCGATGGGATGTCACGGCCGCAAACGCAAGCGGAGCGTGTCTGTCTCCAGCAGCATAAGCACGAGGAAGAAGGCAAACCCCAAAGTGGTCGACGCCTCCTCTCCCAAGTCAGCTGCTAGCACTAGTCCTACCCGTAAACCCACTTCGAAGGCATCCACACCCAAGCCTATCTCTAAACCCACGCCCACGCCCAAACCCCTCTCCAGGACTGGCACCTCCACATCTTCAGCATCGTTCGCTCAACCACGAAATAGGCCCCTACCTAAATCCAACCTCCACCAATCCCACGTCGCCTCTCCCACTTTAGATGGTAATTCTGAATCCGAGTCGGACCCACGTGACGCAGATATCCCCTCACGTCCTACTCGCGAACGTACAAAAGTGCGTCCCACTACAGACGATAATATGTGTAAACCACGTACGCGGAGCGCAGCCAGAGAAGAACGTAGTCTCTCGCGTACAAGAGCGAGTGTAAGAGGTGGTTCTATGCGTCTACTGCGTGAGAGAAATAAGGAGAAAGGGATGAGTGAATCGGATGGGGATGAGAGGGGACGAGGACGTGGAAGAGAGATGAAGAAGAGACGAGTAGGTGTATGAGACGGGTGGGTTGATCCGACCCTGTCTGAATGTCATATAGTATTATTTCGGTGCGCCCCACTCGTTCAGTACGACGATCCTGATGAATACGGCAGTCGATCTATCTTGTATATCCCAATAACCCTCTTTTGAACCGAGCACGAGGTTATGCTACCAATTATGGATTTGCAATCTGTATTTATCCTGACTTGATCGCTATGCCGCCACTAGCGGCCTTCAACTTGTCTTGTGTGGCGTGAGACAAGCCAACACCCCCACCCCACACCCTGAAAGCGCATCTCACTCAGTCGTTACTCCTAACTAGACTCTGCTCAGGACGACACATCCATTGCAACCCGCATAGAGCCGTTAGCACTGCTCATCAAACAGATCTCCGCGGTATCGTTCCGTACATACAAAGAAGATGAGTCTGGTTCTTGGTTCTCGATTCTTTTACTTACTTACTAATTGCTGTCAGATGCTTCTGCCTATTATTCAAGTCGCTTACCGAGTCTCATCGAAAAGCTTCACAGTGTGCCCTAATGTTATCCTTTGCCCTTTGCCGTCCAACCAGTCGGCCACCGCAACCGGACTTGCGTACCCTCTCTCTCATACCCGCTCGCCCCGAACCGCCGATCCCTTTGTTTATTACTTAGGCTCGTCTGCGGACCCCGATACAGTGGTCTCCGAGCCTCCTCGTGGTTCGCCCCTGCAGGTTGCTTTCTTTTGGACTCGGCATCACATGTATATATATGTAGTCCCTTACCAGACCCAAACAGACGCATCTCAGACGCACCTCCCCTTTCACACCCCCTCCACTATCTGCTGCCGAGAGTGCAATATTCTTTTGTGACTTGTGCCGAAAAATTTGTGCTAGTTTACTACAGCCGCCAGAGGCCATCAATCGTCCGTGCATACGACAATTACTGTTGTCTAACATTAGGAAACGACTTCGAGTATTATGGACGACGTTTCCACAACAGTGACGAATTCAGATATCTCGTTCTTTCCCTGCAATATTTGCATCCAAAGGTGACTGGCTAGACCCGTCGTGAAAGTTCGGCAAACTATTTATATTTCAATTGATCATAATGGTTCTTTTTCTTTTCTTTCTCGCAAGTCTAACACAATCACGATTGAAATCTCTTCCCTTGAGAGAGAGAAAAAATCTAGTACTTCCGGGGAGTAGTTCGTGTGGTGATCTCTTGCTGCATCTCTAATTTCATATCGAAACAGATCGACATATCACATGGCGATTTCTCTGGAGCAGTGGTTGTTCCCTCTACAACGCGACCATCCCTGACGCTCCACGCTGTTATCCCTGCGGGGATATATTCAAATGCCTATGATGCGCTGATACGAAGCAGGTGATGAGGAACGGAATGACACAGACTGCGATATCAGAGGTAGTCCCGCCTAGCCACTAGGTGTCCTAGACCTAGACTATGGGTCGATGTCAACCTGAGGAGCAAAACTCGTCGACAGGTACGAGGGAGACCCGTTTACCGTGTTCCCGATGTCTATGGATTTATCAGCCTCCGACCCTGCTGTACCCCTAGATGCCTTGATTCAATTGCTTAAACAAACTCTTTAATCTCGATATATTTCCGAGGCGTCGTACTATAGTGGTATCATGGTCGGTTGGACTCTTGGAAGGGACTCTTGAAAGGGAGTAGCGACCATGGGGGGGAAATAACATTGACTGTACTCATACTTTACTTTTGATTTGCCAATTGACACTTTGATATCGATCCTTCCTGGCTACCCGACGAATGAATCCAGGCTCAGAGACTAACAATTAACCCTCCGCGGAGACGGCCACTTAAATCCAATTATTTAAACATTTCACAAAAGCCCCTCTCTCCAACCAACCAACCAACCAACTACCATGTCGCAGACCAACGACTCATCACAGCTAAAACACGAACTTTCCATCTTCAGACGCGTCCGCAAGCGTCTCGAAAGTGTTCCCTACAAAGAGGAAGGGTACGAAGTGCACTCCTACACACCCCTCAGCAGCGCATTCGACAACCTCGTCAGCAGCCCCTTCGCTTCCTTCCTCCTGGACTCCTGTACATACGACCACGAAAACCTTCACGACTTTGAAATATTTGTCAAAGGAGAGAATGCAGGTACGTGGAGAAAGCCAGGGGTCCACATATTCAAACAGCATGCTACACCTTCGCCATTCGGTCGAGGAGAAGAAACAGGACTCGCCGCACATACCCTCGCTTTCTCACCCGGATATGATGGTTTCACATTACATCCAATACGACCTTGCACCAGCCATGTTCATCGACAAAAAAAATCAACTGAAGCTTTACAAACTCGTCATCTGTAGTTCAGGAGGACATTTCGACTGGTATCGCAATTAGGCGCACGGTGGTGCGCATCGTGGGACAGTGCTTTGTGTGCTGAGTACGGAGTAGGAGGGGGGAGCTTATGCTTGTGCATAGGGGTGCGGAGACGGGCGTTGATCTGCATCCTGCCAAAGGTAGGGGCTCGGAGGAGCTCAGCCCGGTTATCTTCGCGTTTCATACGGACACGGAGCATAAAACGACGCCTGTGACCAAAGGCTTGCAACTCGTTCTCCAGTTCGATGTTGAAGTAGTCGGTGAAGTGCCTCGGCGGTATGAAGACGAATATGGGGAAATGAAGATATCGTTGGACGAAGTTAAATATCGTCGTATCGGCGTAAACGGCTTGCATCTCGTTTTAGGATGTATCCGAACGTGGATGATGCATTGATTCAAGCGGTTGTGGATGAGATTAGAAAGTTGCATGAAGGAGGGACTGCAGTCGTTGCGTTCCCACTCGAGCATCCGAGTCTCTATCGCAAAACGAGCGTCAAGAAGGATAATATCAAAGGGAGAGACTCGGTGCCTTTCGACGCTCTCAGATCACACTTCCACGTCTCTGTCAATCCGATTTTCATCCGCCTTATCGACGATGTCGAGCGTGATGAACAGACGTGCATCGCGTATAGCTATGTGTGATCGGAGATGAAGAAATATGATTCTGAGAGCGAAGATGAGTATATGGACCCTGACAGCAGCAGGGATAGGGTTTTTAAACATGCCTCGTTTCATCTTCCGCGAGCTTCTGCGATTCAAAAAATTTCGACGCAGGAGGATATGGGGGATGAGGATCAGAAGGGCGAGACGAGGTATTTTGGTGGGGGGATATTTGTGAAACCGAAGGGTGATGTGCTAGATGTAGTTTTGTAGAAGTGTTAAAGGTAGATAGAGGAACCCGAGTTGGGAGATAACGATTTGCCATTACATGATGTGATGCACAAATCATGATCTACGCGCTCGGGGCGTTCGAACTGCGGTTCTGAACTCTCATAGCATCGCGTATGGTTCAAATGGATCACTGATTGGCCCACGCACTGGACAGCTCGGAGAGAGGTGGTACATTCACGCTACCCAGCCCACACGAGTCGGAGTTACATCAGTCCAAATCTGTGGCGTACATGAGGATATTCCCGTTCGTATCTGCGACGAAAGAACAGACCTTGAAGGAAGTCTCTTGTACTATTTTGCTGAGCGTAGCATGTGATATCAATATTGGCGTGTGAGGCCCTGGCCACACACTGTGGGATGGCATATTCCATGGCTATCGGATTGCGGTGGTTGAACATTGATACTAGTGATAAGACTGGCTTGGCTTTGTCGGCAAACCAGTTTCTCACTAGTACTGGCAGTTCTCGCCTACCAATAACTGTGTGTTGCTGATTGCAAAACCTTGCTTGACGATGTTTCATTTTGTGAGCTCGGTTGGTCGTTTGAAGTGTGTAGATAGTGATCGTGATTGTGGTGTTGTTGCAAACTGGGACTCCTTGGAGTCCTTGCTAAGTCCAATTTTTTTAAATATATATAATGGACTTAGCAAAGGAAAAATAATCAGTGTCCAGTAATATACATTGGGAAGTAAGTGATACAAGATACTCAAGCTGAAACAAAGGGAATCTGGAACTTATGTTTTAGCGGGTCATCGATGGGCATGCGCTCCTTCTCCGCCCAGACTGGTAGGTCAGGTGATTCCCCAATCACGATAGGAACTTTGACCACAAATCCGAGCTTCTGCCAGTGACGAACCATGTCTGTACTTCCTGGGTAATACTCGGTGGGATCTGTGTCAAGTTATTCAGAACGGTAAAAGAGGGCGTCTTAACCCGAGTTGAACTTACAATCTGGAGTATCTCGAAGACCGCGGGTCCACTTTTTCGTTTTTGGAGCGATATCTCTGATGAAGTCTTCCACAGGAACATTGTCCTTCGATTCAAAATCACCGATATTGATGACGTCGTCGGGACGAGCCGAGGGCCACCTTTCCGATCATTCAAGTTAGTCAAAAGTAGGTTTGACAAGACATGATACACCCACCAATGGGTATTGCACTGGTCGAAGTCGCTCTGCCACGGCAGACTTAGACCGCGTCCGAGATACCCTGGCTTGACTACCTCATGATTGAAGCGGAAGGGAGGATCTTTGTCCTTTCGGGAGGTGTCAAAGAGATACATCTTCGGCTCCCTCGCAGCCCAGTACACCTCGATTCCTGGGTAGAGCGGTTCTCCCACTGTGTGCTCGAGAGCTGCACGCGTCAAGAATGATGGTTGCAGAGCCGGGGGAACTTCGTCAAACTCTGTAAATCGACTCCACGGCGCATCACTTGCGAGGAACTGGCCGCGCTTCCATTGGAGGAACCGCTGGTACTGTAGCCTCGTGAAGGCTGCGAACCGTTTTATGGGGTCACCCGGGCGCAGGGGCTCACCAGGCTCAAGTGCATCGCCGCTGATTGTGTTTAAAAGTGTCAGAGAGTCGTGGATAGCGGGTAGACTCCATACTCACTCGTTACCAGAGAGCCGAGGCATATACTTTGTGGAAGCTTGGACTCGGTCTTCGTAGTCTGGAAGTCTCAGACGACTAAAGATGTGATCGCGGAGCGCTTGAATTTTCGTAGTATCCTCTAGGCTTGCCAGGTCATCTTTCATGGTCAAGAAGTTTCCCTTCCCGGAAACACCTAGTCATTTTTAGACCGTTAGCATCCGCAGCAGAGGTGACGGGGAAACATACCATGGCCATCGTACGCTTCACGATTGACCCAGGAAAGTGCATAGGAGCCATGCATGACAGGCCATATATCCTGATAGAATTGTGTGTAATCGTGATCCTTCCAGCCAATCCTGTCGTTGTAGATATTCTCAAGGAGGTCGTACAACGTAGTGGGCGACTGGATACCCCATGAAAACTTCGGAGGCGCACTCAAGACAGTCGACTTCTGGAGAGCAGTGAAACTTGAAACGGGTTCGGTGAATAACTATAGAGTCACGGTCACAAAATGTGGCTCACGTCAAGTCCCCATGTTGAACTGTGACATCAACCCAGCCGTCGCAGGTGTCGTCGACCCAGTCGATGCTATCAAATTCCGAAATGATGTCGGGTTGGAAGTGTGCTTGCCCTGGGTTTCCGACGGAACGTGAGTAGCCAGCTCCGCCTATGAAGATAAGGTGGCCTTGCTCGTTTGTGCGGATTTCACCCAGATGAACGTTTACCGAAGCTGCTCGAGAACCACGAAAAAGCCCTGTCAGTGATACCTCCTCGAGAGTACCCGCCGTTATCGTTTGGACTTTAGAGTCGACGATCAAATCTGACCGCTGATCGGGCCTCTAGAGAAGATGTTAGCAGTTTCAAGAAATACCGTAGTTGTACATACAAACGAAGGCTGCACATCAGGATTCCTAAGCCCATTTGGCATTGGCTCGTACTGGCCTAGTGGAGCAAATATTCACGACATCCAGAGAATCACATGGACGTGGGACATACCTGAGAACTCGTGCCATGCACCTTTATGATTAGCAACGTGGACACGCCAAGTGATGTTATACGTCGTCGGCTTAGTTTGTAATGTGATTTCTCCAAGTATATCGCCATTCTCGCGATATGCGTAGACACGGAAACGAACAGCCTGTGCAACACATTCAATGCGAGCCTTAGTGATACGGGAAAAAACCAGTCTTACCTGACGTTTGATGCGGTTCTTTTCATCTCTGAACTTGCCTAGGTCAGCAGGCATATCTTCAGTGCCAGGAATCTCAGAAGGGAGAAACCAGTCGATTTCCGAGTCGTCATCTATGTTTCCGGTGCTCAGATCGAACCCAGAGTCTCCCAGGCGAGCAATGCCTATGGGGGGAAAGATTTGTATGTATGATATGTGAGTGGGATTGATATCGATAGACATGATTTGGAGGACGAGTTGAAGAGAAATGATGGTATACACTACTTATACTTTTCCTAGACGAGAGAAACCTTTTGGGTGAACAGGGATGAGTGGCTGAAGGCACACAGTTGAGAGAACGGCATAGACCATCACACACCCCTTTACAAGGTTTGAGGGCACACGTTGATGATTGAACACAGACTAATGAGATGGGGAGGCAAACCTAACCAAATATCAAATCCTGACGCAGGGACAATGGGAGCACTAGGCCGGACAGCGACAATGGAAGCACTGCCTGACAGTGATAATGGAACTTGCCATTCCGGCAGGTTACATAGGCTGGGACTAGAAAGTGAATGAATGGAAGGATTCAACGACAAAGTTTCAGTGGCATGTGGTAGATTTGCTTCTATTACTTACTCAGATCAGGTCAGTGGCGATGGAAATTAGCCATGAGGCCTTGAAAGGCGGACTGCGAGTGAGGACTATTACAGACTTGGAGCCCGATCTATTCGCATCCGAGCGGTGACCGTCAGTTCGAAGTCGCCTAAGTATACCACCTATCAGGAATCTATATTTGGCTAATAGCCCACTAAAAGCGCACAATCTATGCGTGTCGATGCTCACGTGTCCGATATGAGAAAGAAAAAGGAATGAACAGACTTGAATATGTTTGAGGCGATAGTAACAAGCTATGAAAAGGTATACGGAGGTTTTTGGGCGAAAGCCCGAACCTAGGTGAAAAGGTGAGTTGTGAAGGGCAGGCGAGCCCGAACAGGTTACCTAACGCGAGTATTGTGGTTCAGGATGTGAGCGTAGCGCGTCGGACAAAGCTAGATGAAAGCAGGTTGTGGATTTTATGACCTTGCGGTTTGTGTTGGGAGAGCCGACTGACCTGAGAGAGGGCGGCGGGTAGGTGAGCAGAAAACTGGAGAGCATCACCTAAAGGGCTGGAAATCGTCTACGGCATTCGAATTCGGTGACTGACGTGGACGAGAAGAAAGAGTGCTCAGTACTCAGTGCTGTGCCACTTCGCTTACTCACACGTAGACTTAACTTAGACCTTTGCTTTTTAGTCCCCTAAAAGTGGAACACTGTCACTCTGATAGCGAACATTCAGACTGTCAGACGCCTTCCATCCTCAATTAAATTTATGCCCGGCGCCGTATCTCCTCGGTTTGCAAGTTGATCGACAGGTGGTATGGACGTAAGTATGATTGATTCTGAATTTATGTAAGTGCCAGATCCGGGGCCCAATCAATTCAAATCCGTATTTCCAGTTGAACCCCATTTGGTGGCAAGTACGTTGAGTTCTCAATCCAATGTTCGACGTATCAGTTGAAGTGGCATGTTATAGGGCGTACTCCATTGCTGAACTAGTAAACGGGACCTAATCGAGCATGCATAAATGGACAACCCCTTGGCTTGAGACTACAGAGTACCGGCCATCAACACCCACATCCCAATTAACTGCCTCTACCAGTTATTTTCACTATGGCACCATCAAAGCGACAGCGACAGCGACAACGACGCGACTTCAAGTTCGCAATCGTGGGGATGCTCCACGACGCCATCAAAGTCGAACTTACAACTATTCCGGTAGGACATAGAACACTTTTCGCGCGGTTTCTACTTAAACAATACCTTTTGCACTTCATTTAATCCAGTTGTATCTTTACTCAATGTACAGCATCAAAGACGATGGGAAAGCTGGCACCCAGCGA
>NW_024538027.1:0-15483 GCF_016628075.1 Suillus paluster
TAAGCCTAAGTCAAAGGACAGAAGAGCAGGGCTTAGGAAAGGTGTAATATTCAGACTAAAGATCTACATGTAGATTGTTATATGTTTATATACTCTAAGTAAGTAGCATAGCATAGCAGAAGACTATGTTGCTGAGTGTACAGAATTACTAGAAGATGACTGAGACATATGAGAAAGGGGTCGTGAGACAGTATGTACACAATGGATCAATATCACTCTGGTATAGGAATTACCAGTGATCTGAAAGGAGAACTATGATACCAAAGGAGGTAGGACCAGTTTGAGTGGTTCCTAGTCTAGAAGTGGACCGGTCACATATTGCAGTAACATATCTCCGTATTATACGAGTGAAACGGACGTGCATAATATCCCGTATGATACGGGCCAGCAGACCATGGGCCGAAGGTAGATATATCCTCGACTATGATGGATGGGCCGGGAGTGTTATTATTCCTGATGGAGACGGGTGGGCCCATGTAGGGAATATGTAGAGTAGATGAGTGGGCCGATGGACATGAACATTCAAGAGACGGATGGGCCGAGGTAGTTGGATATTATGTAGATGGGTTTACCAAGGTAGATGTGTATCAAATAGCCAGGTATGTCAAGGGTGCTTGTTATCACATAGACAGGTGGGCCCAGATATATATCATATTAGACGGGTGGGCTGATGAATTAAGATTATTTTGTAGATGGGTGGGCCGACATATTGGTATTATTTTGTAGACGGGTGGGCCGAGGGAGTGGTGAAATATTTATTATATATATGGGTGGGCCAAGGGAGTGGTAAAATATTTATTATATATACGGGTGGGCCGAAGGTAGTCATATATTGCATAGACGGGTAGGCTGACATGGGGGTATATAATATAGACGGGTGGGCCGAGAGAGCAATTTATTAGATATTATATAGATGGGTGGGCCAAGGTAGTTGGATATCACATATACGGGTGGGCCCAGATACATATCATATAGACATATGGGCCGAGGTAGTAGTATATTATATAGACGGGTGGGCTGAGATGGTTGATATCATATCCACGGGCCAGGTAACATCTATTGATGTCCGGGTAACTAATATTGAGTTCCAGGTAACTAATATCGACTTCCGGGTATTTCATAAATTGAACAAATCACCAAGTACCAAGTACCAAGTTCCGGGCATCGAGTTCTGGGCATCGAGCACTGAAACATGAAACCAAAATACAACATTTTGTAAATTGAACAAATCACCAAGTACCGAGTTCCAGGCACCGAGTTCGGGGCATCGAGTTCTGGGCATCGAGCACCGAAACACGAAACTAAAATACAACATTTTGTAAATTGAACAAATCACCAAGTACCTAGTACCAAGCTCCGGGCACCGAGTTCCGGGCATTGAGTTCTGGGCATTGAGCACTGAAACACAAAACTAAAATACAACATTTCATAAATTGAACAAATCACCAAGTACCAAGCACCAAGTTCCGGGCACTGAGTGCCGAGTACCGAGTTCCGGGCATCGAGTACCGAGTGCTGAAACCCAGCACTCGGCACTCGGTACTCGATACCCAGAACTCGGTACTCATGCTGAATATATTGGTAGATCTTAACCTATTGATGTCATGAGACTATGGATAGACTCCCCTAGACAAGGGCTACAACTTTAGTTTTCATCGAAAAAGTTCCCACGGTCTACAATATCGAGTCCCAAGCACCGGGCACCAGGCACCAGGCACCGGGCACCAAGTACCGAGCACCAAGCACTGAATTATCACATAGACGGGTGGGCCCAGATATATATCATATTAGATGGGTGGGGTGACGAATTAAGATTATTTTGTAGACGGGTGGGCCAAGGGAGTGGTGAAATATTTATTATATATATGGGTGGGCCGAGGGAGCAGTAAAATATTTATTATATATATGGGTGGGCCGAAGGTAGTCATATATTGCATAGATGGGTAGGCCGACATGGGGGTATATAATATAGACAGGTGGGCCGAGAGAGCAATTGATTAGATATTATATAGATGGGTGGGCCAAGGTAGTTGGATATCACATATACAGGTGGGCCCAGATACATATCATATAGACATATGGGCCGAGGTGGTAGTATATTATATAGATGTATGGGCTGAGGTAGTAGTATATTATATAGACGGGTGGGCCAAGATGGTTGATATCATATCCACAGGCCGGGTAACATCTATCGAGTTCCAGGTAACATCTATTGAGTTCCAGGTAACATCTATCGAGTTCTGGGTAACATCTATTGATGTCCAGGTAACTAATGTCGAGTTCCAGGTAACTAATATCGACTTCCGGGTATTTCATAAATTGAACAAATCACCAAGTACCGAGTACCGAGTTCCAGGCACCAAGTTCCGGGTATCAAGTCCTGGGCATCGAGCACCGAAACATGAAACTAAAATACAACATTTTGTAAATTGAACAAATCACCAAGTACCGAGTTCTGGGCACCGAGTTCAGGGCATCGAGTTCTGGGCATCAAGCACCAAAACACAAAACTAAAATACTACATTTTGTAAATTGAACAAATCACCAAGTACCGAGTACCAAGTTCCGGGCATCGAGTTCTGGGCATCGAGCACCAAAACACAAAACTAAAATACAACATTTTGTAAATTGAACAAATCACCAAGTACCAAGCACCAAGTTCCGGGCACCGAGTGCCGAGTACCGAGTGCCAAAACCCAGCACTCGGCACTTGGTACTCGATGCCCGGAACTTGGTACTCGTGCTGAATATATTGGTAGATCTTGACCTATTGATGTTGTGAGACTATGGATAGACTCCCCTTGACAAGGGCTACAATTTTGATTTTTATCTACATAGTTCCCACGGTCAAAGTGCTTTCTTGAACACTCCATTTGCAAGTATTTTGCTTATATCATACTAGGATCTTAACCTATTGATGTCATGAGACCATGGATAGACTCCACTAGGCAAGGGCTACAACTTTGGTTTTCATCGAAAAAGTTCCCATGGTCTAGAATATTGAGTACCAAGCACCGAGCCCTGAATACTCGGTACTCGCTACCTACTCGATACTCAAAACTCGGTACTCAGTACTCAGTTCCCAGTACTTGATACTCAATGCTGAATATCTTGGTACTCAACTGAGCACTGAGTACCGACTACCGAGCACCAAGCACCAAGCACCAAGCACCAAGCACCAAGCACCAAGCACCAAGCACCAAGCACCAGGCACCAGGCACCGGGCACTGGGCACTGAGCACTGAATACTCAGTACTCAACTGAGGACTGAGTACCAACTACCAAGCACCGAGCACCGGGCACCAAGCACCAAGCACTGAATACTCAGTACTCGGTACTTAGTACTCAGTTCCCGCTACTTGATACTCAATGCTGAATATCTTGGTATATCTTAACCTATTGATGTCATGAGACTATGAATAGACTCCCCTTGACAAGGGCTACAATATTGATATTTATCTAAAAAGTTCCCATGGTCAAAGTGCTTTCTTGAACACTCCATTTGCAAGTATTTGCTTATATCTTACTAGGATCTTAACCTATTGATGTCATGAGACTATGGAGAGACCCACCTAGACAAGGTCTACAACTTTGGTTTTCATCGAAAAAGTTCCCACGGTCTACAATATTGAGTACCGAGCACCTAGCCCTGAATACTCGGTACTTGGTACCTACTTGATACTCAGACCTTGGTACTCAGTATACAATGCTGAATCTCTTGGTACTCAACTGAGCACTGAGTACCGACTACCGAGCATTTAGTATATTGAGTATTGAGTATTGAGTACTGAGCACCGAGCACTGAATACTCAGTAATCAGTACCTACTCAATACTCAATACTTGGTACTCGGTACTTGATACTCGATGCTCAGTACCTACTCAATACTCAATACTTGGTACTTGGTACTTGATACTCAATGCTGAATATCTTGGTACTCACCTGAGCACTAAGCACTGAGTACTGACTACCAAGTATTTAGTATTTAGTATCAAGTACCGAGTATTGAGTACCAAGCACCAAGCACTGAATACTTGGCACTCAGTACCTACCTGATACTCAACACTCAGTACTCAGTAATTGGTACCTACTCAATACTCAATACTCAATACTCAATACTCTGTACTCAGCACTGAGCACTGAGCACTGAGTTCTGACTACCAAGTATTGAGTACTGAGTATCAAGTACTGAGCACCGAGCACTGAATACTTGGTACTCGGTACCTACTTGATACTCAAGTACCTGTATAGTGTACCCTCCCTCAGATACATCATATCACTGGACCAGGACACCTACACGATCCTTCTACAGCAACAAAAATTGATAAATCATGTGTTTCACATTTCTCATGTTTTTGATTGTTCTATCCTTGCATAAATAATCCAATATATTCATATATCATTAGCATAGCATATATACTTGCTTTTCATGACCAGGATCAGCTCAAAATATGCTGTTGCTTTGAGATGGTATATATACTTGATATTTCTACTGATAAAAGGCCCATATCTCTGAATTATTGAACTTTAATGATCAGACACCTAGAGTATATTTCACATATATTCAGTATGATGGATCTAAAATTACAGAAAGATCCACCAGGAATTGAGAGCTGGGGAAGTGAAATAGATAAGAAATTGAGTGTGGGAAATGTCAAAGCTCAAATGCCCCAAACATCGAAAATGGTCAGTTGGTGTATCCTTGGCTATGGGCAACCAATTCAAACACTTCTATGCCACATCCCTCCCACCAACACTCTACCCTCAGGGCAGTATGCAGTATAGGTTCCTTAGGTAGTCCACCATGTATCCTACACATTTTTAATGAAATCTTCAACCTGTATCATATATAAATGTGACTTTGTGTGAACAGATGTCAATTGTCACTTTTCACACGTATATTGTTTTGCTTGTCATTCAATCAATCCTGGATGGATCTTTCTAAGTCTTTAAGGCTATCATTTACCATGTGGGCTTTTGATCAGTAGAAATATCCCCTTTACATCAGATCTCAAATTTCCGGCCTAAATATCACTGATCCTTAGCATAATAAATGTAATAATGACAGTCTATGAGTAACTTGGATAATCTGTGTAAGGGTAGGGTGGTAAAACATATCAAAATGTCACAATTGTGATTTGTCAAGTGTTGTTCCTATGGAAGGATCATGTAGGTGTCCTGGTCTATCTATATGATGTATCTACTACCAATATACATAGAAATAGACCCCATACCTGGGTGCTTGGTGCTCAGTAGTGGGTACTCAGTGTGCTCAGTGCTTAGTTGAATACCAAGATATTCAGCATTGAGTATCAAGTACTGGGAACTGAGTACCAAGTACCAAGTTTTGAGTATCGAGTAGGTACTGAGTACCGAGTATTCAGTGCTTGGTGCTCGGTATTCAATTTTATAGACCGTGGGAACTTTTTCGATGAAAATCAAAGTTGTAGCCCATGTCAAGGGGAGTTTATCCATAGTCTCATGACATCAATAGGTTGAGATCCTAGTGAGGTATAAGCAAAATACTCGAAAATGAAGGGTTCAAAAGTGTTAAGGTACATATTGAGTAGTGAGTAGGTACCAAGATATTCAGCATCGAGTATCAAGTACTGAGTACCAAGTATTGAGTATTGAGTAGGTACCGAGCATCGAGTATCAAGTACCGAGTCCCGAGTATTCAGTGCTCGGTGCCCGGTGCCCGGTGCCCGGTGCTCGGTGCTCGATATTGTAGACCATGGGAACTTTTTCGATGAAAACCAAAGTTGTAGCCCTTGTCTAGGGGAGTCTATCCATAGTCTCATGACATCAATAGGTTAAGATCCTAGTAATATATAAGCAAAATACTTGCAAATGGAGTGTTCAAGAAAGCACTTTGACCATGGGAACTTTTTAGATAAATATCTGCCCGGTGCCTGGTGCTTGGTGCTTGGTGCTTGGTAGTCGGTACTCAGTGCTCAGTTGAGTACCAAGATATTCAGCATTGAGTATCAAGTACTGGGAACTGAGTACTAAGTACCGAGTACCGAGTATTCAGTGCTCAGTGTTCGGTACTCGGTGCCCAGTGCCTGGTGCCCGGTGCTCAGGACTTGATATTGTAGATGGTGGGAGCTTTTTCGATGAAAATCAAAGTTGTAGCCCTTGTCTAGGGGAGTCTATCCATGGTCTCACGACATCAATAGGTTAAGATCCGAGTCGGTACTCGGTACTCGGTGATTCGTGTGTATCATCTTACATTCGTATTTCTGTACACATTTCACCGAGTACTGAGTACTGAATCTCGGGTGTCGGGTGTCGGGTGTCGGTACTTGACTCGAAACTTGAATCTCGAACCTTGAATCTTGAAACTCGAAACTCGCATAAATCTGAGTTTCGAATCCTGAGACTCGAATCACCGAGTACCGAGTACCGAATCTTGGGTGTTGGTACTCGGTACTTGGGTGTCGGGTGTCGGTACTCGACTCAAAACTCGACACTCGAATCTTGAATCTTGAAACTCAAAACTCGTATAAATCTGAGTTTTGAATCCCAAGACTCGAATCACCGAGTACTGAGTACCGACACCTGAGATTCGGTACTCGGTACTCGGGTGTCGGGTGTCGGTACTCAACTTGAAACTCGTAAAAATGTATGAGTTCCCAGTTGAGGTTTGAATTTCAAGTTGAGTCTCTCTCGAGTCTCCAGTCTGGGTGTTCGGGGCTCCAGTTTTGGGTTTTGGGTTTCAGGGTTCAGTACTTGGTACTCGTTACTTGGTGAATGTCAGACATGGTGTATTCAGGCTTTCTGGTATCTATCTACTCGACAAAGATGATTCGATTGACCAGCACTGTGGTGAAACGTGACTGTGATCTTATTAGTATCACTCGTCGCTGAGTCTGAGTCGACACGAGGCAGCTCTCTGGTTCTCTTTCAGTGCTTTCGTGGATATAGTATACCAATACCTAGGCCTATCTGTCTATATGATTCGTATCTGGGCCCACCCGTCTGTCTAATATTACCTGACGTCGGCCCACCCATCTAGGTAAAATTCCCAACTTCGGCCCACCCATCTATGTAATATTTCCCTACGTCGGCCCACTCGTCTATGTAATAAATAATTCACCTCACCCTCGGCCCACCCGTCTATCTAATATTAACCCACGTCGGCCCACCCGTCTATATAATAAATAATTCACCTCACCCTCAGCCCACCCGTCTATCTAATATACACCTACGTCGGCCCACCCGTCTATGTAATAAATAATTCGCCTCACCCTCGGCCCACCCATCTACCTAATAATACCCCACGTCGGCCCACCCGTCTATCTAATATTTCCCTATGTCGGCCCACCCATCTATGTAATAAATATTCCACCGCTCCCTCAGCCCATCCGTCTACAAAATAATAGTAATACATCGACCCACCCGTCTATATAATAATATTTGCTATACATCTCTCCTCAGGTCTATAATATATGTCAATCCTACTCTACATATTACCCACATGGGCCCACCCATCTCCATAATAATATTTCTCCCGGCCCATCCACCATTGTCGATGATATATATAACATCAGCATAGATGGGCCCACCTGTCAACATCGGAAATAATATTTCTCCTGGCCCACCCGTCAACATTGGGAATATACATAACATCAGCCCATAATCCGCTGGCCCGTATTACACGGGATATTATGTAGGTCGGGTGACCCGTATAGTACGGGATTTGTCACTGAAGGGGCTCTTCTGGTAGTGTTTCTACAATATGAATATAGACTCAAACCTATGCTAACTACCTCCAACTCAACTTAAATCTTGCAAATCTCTGCCTCTGTCTCCTGACAGCCTTTGCCTTACCGTCTACATTGGACTTAGTCCCTCATAGTCTGTCATATACCTGATCCGACCGCTCCAATATTGATATCCACTCCGCTTTCAAACCCCCTCCGCTCCATCCATCCACCGCTCCACCCAATCATCATCCGCATCTGCCCCTACGCTCCCGCTTGACTGCCCAACCGGTCCCCTTCCATAATGTCTCCATTCAACTGGATCTGCTTTCTCCTTTTAGATATATACTTCCCCTTCGGTACATAGACCCTTACTTCCAGATCACCGGTAATTCCTATTACCGCTTGATCAACTGATCCAACACATACATATTGATATCCGCTCCAACTTATGTCTTCGCCTGTGTAAAGTACTTACAAACTATATCCTTGGTACATAGCCTTACAACATAGTTATCCTGATCACTGCCTCATACATAGAAGTATATAACATATCCTGTACTTAGATATTTTCCCCAGTCTTAATATTACTTGTCTTCTCGCAGTTACTACTTGTGAGAATTCTCAGTAGGACCTTGCCTCCTCTGGACACAAGTTTCACCTTGTTGTCACCCCTGACCCTCTGCTCCGACTTAGAGCCGTGCTCTAAGTCTTCTCTTTACTTCCCCACCCCCATCAAGTATTCCCCCTGCTCCTTTCTGCCCTCCGCATTATCCTCCACCTTCTCTGCTCCTATCAAGTATTCCCCCAGCTCCTTTCCACCCTCCCCATTATCCTCCATCTTCTCCACTCCACTCCTAGTCAGTCCGCCGCTAGTAGCTCTTACCTCCCGACCCTCAAAGCGGACCTAAGCAGTCCACTTGTCCTATCGTCGGACAACGTCGGACCCGCTCCAAATTTGGGGCACATACTTGGCTAAGGGCACAGCACAAGAGCTGAAGCCAAGCCCTGACCCCTCTGCTTCCTGAGCCAGCACGGTACCTAACACATACAACCGGTAGCCGGAGAACAGTATTCTAAAAGGAGATAGTTGTGAGTATAGAGATGAAGGCAGAGCACCAGGCGGACAACAGGACGGAGAACCAGACTTTTGTAGGGGAGATCCGGAATTCTGGGTCTGGAGGTCTGGGATATGACACTCCATAAACTCCTTCCTACCCTTTATGCATGGTTCTAACACTAGCCTGGCCTGAACATCATAGGATATTAGCCTCTCAATAGGCTCATACTGTAATATACTATAAAAATATGGCCAGCACAGATTCTGCATGTTGCACACTAATTGTAATATGCTAGCCAATGCTATTCCTAGAGTGACTGGCCAGCACTGATCCTACGTCTCTCAGTCTTAGGAAACAGACTTGATGTAAGTCTAGTAATGTACCTAGAACAAATATATTCTATGGGTATAGTTAGCTCTGATGCAATAATGAAAATGGGGGACTTTGACTCACATCTCAGTCTCGGGAAACAGACTGAGATGCTTGTTTGTATGACACATAGCTTTAAGGTAGTTAGCATAGCGATAGGTAATATAAGATAGCATAGATAAAATAAATGGTTGCATATTGTATACCTCAGCCAATGTCACTTTATCTTCCATCATGCCTTTGGGTAGCACTTGCAATGTCTCACTCTGGTGTCTCACCGTTGGCCTTCAATCTGGATTCAAACACTCCCCCTTGAGCACTATCCAAGCACATTAGGTGTCATATCCTGTACCTCCATATCCAGAATTCCGGATCTCCTCCACTAAAGTCCGGTTCTCCGTCCTGTTATTTCACCCAGCACTCCACTCTTATCTCCTTTTAGAATAGCTATTGCTCTGGCTACCGGTTATGTCTTTCCGCTATGCTTACTGATCCATCTGATTGTACTTCATCTCCGACCTCACTGCTTTGATCCGTTATACACTTACTAATTGTCATATCCCGTACCTCCGGATCTGGAATTCCGGATCTACTTCATTGAAGTCCGGTCCTCTGTCTTACTATTCCGCCTGGCGCTCCGCCTTCATCTCTGCACTCACCCCTAACTCCTTTTAGATTAGCTATTGCTCTGGTTACCAGTTATGTCCTATTCTGCTATGCTTACTGATCCGTCCATTCTTACTTCATTTCCGACTTCACTGCTTTGATCTGTTATACTTAGTAATAGACTTTCCACATGCTTTGTACATAGCTCTTACCTTTGCTGACTGATTTACTTACATGATACCTACAGTATATAAACTCCTGTAATACTCCAGAACTCCTCAGTACGAATATCATCTTAGCTCCTGCTCATTCCTGTACCTCTGGACTTAAGCTTGTCTCTTGTCAATCTCCGAGTCTTAGGATTGATTCCTTTGACTATACCTCCGACTCTCCATCTTAGTTCTGCTCTTTCCTGCTTCTCCGGACTTGAGTCTCATCTCTTGTCTACCTCTGAGTCTTAGGGATTAAACCTTAGGACTAAATCTCTGACTCTACCTTAGGGTAGTCTAAACTCTGTTCTGTTTCTACTCCAGACTTGTCCATAGTAGCCTTACTCCATTCTCTCATAATCTTCCAGAGTTTCGCTGAACTCCCCTGACGTCTGAGCTCTGGACTTCCCCAGACTTCTGTCAGACTTCCCCTCTGCCCCTCGGAAATTAAGGGCACATACTCGGGTAAGGGGTGCAGCGCACGAGCTGAAGCCAAAGCCCTTTGAGTTGTCTTCCCCTTGAGCACGACCTTAAAATTAGGCCATGTAGCTTCTGGAGCCATGGGCATGGTAGAGCCTTGGTAAATGCATCAGCGATGTTATTGTCTGTTGGGCAATATATGAGCTTGAAGTTGCCGTTCTTAACATGCACACAGATAAAATGGAAACAAAGGTCAATATTCTTTGTCCCAGAGTGGAACTTTTGGTTCAAGGCAAGCACAATAGCCACTTGATTGTCACAGTAGACAGGAGTGGGAATGGTAGAGGTGTAATGTAGTTCACTAACAAGGAAATGCAGGTAACATATCTCCCAGATGAATGTGATTAGTGCGACATATTCAGCCTTGGCTGTAGAAAGCACTATTATAGGCTGCTTTCTGGTGCTCCATGCTACTGGTGCTCCATTCAACAAGACAACATATCCCAACATTGAGTGGTGGTGGGCTTGAGACACTCAATCTGCATCTACATAGGCCTCTAGTCCAGCATCTGTGCTTCCTAAGGTTATTCCATAGTCAGCTATACCTTTGAGGTATCGAAGGACCCACTTGGTGGATTCCTAGTGAGTAGTACTGGGGTTTTACATGAATTGAGAGAGTGTCACAACAGCGAATGTGATGTTGGGGCATGTACTAGTAGCCGCATACATCAGTGACCCTATAGCTCATTGGTACAGTACATCTTTCATGGCTTCATGTTGCACCTGCATTGCTAGTGATTGTGCATCAGATAAAACTGCACCTACTTCCATTGGAGTCTGGGTGGCTTTGGTACCTGAGAGCTGAAAATATTCTAGGATAGTGTTGATATAGGCCCTTTGAGAGAGAGTAATAGTGCGGGTGGAATGGTTGTGCTCAACCTTGAGTCACAGCAGCCAGTTGAGCTTGCTGAGGTGTGAGATTTTGAAGTATTGGGTGACCTGGTCCTTGAATAGGGTGATGTGGCATAGATGTTTGGAAGTTACAGCCATGTCGTCAACTGAGATGGTAATAACAGTGTGTTCATCCTCAGAATGTTTGAAATACACTGCCTGGTCAACCTGCGAACATTTGAAACCCAGCTTCATGAATACTCCTGTTAATTCTTCAGCCCACTCATACCCAGTCTGCTTTAGTTCAGCCTCAACACCTTCCTCTCTTCACCCTCCTTTAAATACCCTGGTGGCACACACATGAAAATTTCCTCCTTGAGCTCTGCATACAGGTAAGTGCTCTTGATGTTGACTTGGTGAATTTCCCAGTCACATTCAGCTACCATCATCAAGACTGTCCAAATTGTTGACATGTTAGAGGTAGGGGCAAAGGTGTCAAAGTAATAGATTCCATACTTCTGGCACCGGCCATTTGCTACTAATTGAGCTTGTAGCTTTACCTTCTCGCCATTGGGTCCGCATTTCATCACCAAGATGTAATGACATGGTATCAAGTTTGTGCCCACAGGTGCATCAACAATTTCCCATGTACCCAACTTCTCCAGCTGACTGATTTCATAGTTGATTGCTTCTTGCCACTCTATGGCATTGGAACCATTCAACGCTTGCTGAAGTGTGACTTCTTGTTCTACTGTTAGAGACTATGCTCGGATGGAGAAGTGGAGGGGTCGGGGCTTGGCTTCAGTTCT
Organism: Suillus paluster; assembly: GCF_016628075.1. NCBI lineage: Eukaryota > Fungi > Basidiomycota > Agaricomycetes > Boletales > Suillaceae > Suillus > Suillus paluster. The sequence goes on from NW_024538027.1 coordinate 12,071, forward strand.
TGCACTGCGCCCTTAGCCGAGTACATGCCCTGAATTTGGAGCAGGTCTGATGATAGGATGGGCAGACTGCTTGGGTCCACTTGGTGAGTTGGGAGGTAAGTGCTACTAGTGGTAATCTGACTAGGAGTGGAGTGGGGGAGGCGGAGGAATTTTATTGGGATGGAGGGGAGTAAGGGGATGGAATGATGAGGTCAGAGAGGTAAGAGTAAGTGCTTAGAGAGCGGCTCTAAGTCGGGGCGGAGGGTCAGAGGTGACAACAAGGTAAACTTGTGTCCAGAGAGGGAGAAAAGTCCTATGGAGAATTCCTGCTAGTAGAGACAGTGGGAAGACAAGTAATATTAAGACTGGGGAGTAGCTATGTATGGGAGGTGTTTTTATATACTTCTATGTAGGAGGCAGTGACTAGTAGTCCTTGGTATGAGGCTATGTACTAAGTATACAATTTGTAAGTGAACACAGGTGGAAAATATAAGTTGGAGTGGACATCAATATGTATGCGTCAGATCAGTTAGTTGAGCAGTTATTGGAAGTACCAGTGATCCGGGAAGTAAGTACTAAGTGAAAATGGGGAATGTATATACCTAAATGGGGAAAGGAGTTTACAGTAGAATGGACGATGCAGAAGACAACTGATGAGGCAGTCGAGCGGAGCCATAGGAGCTGATGCAGGAGCTGACTGGGTTGGGCAGAGCAGATATTAATATCAGAGGAGCGGTTGGATCAGGTATATAACATCTACCATGGCCATTGCATACTGCTGGTAAGAAAGTACTTCCTCATTAATGAAGTCTGATTCTTTAGGCTTGAAGTTGCTTTCAGCTGCAAGGGAAGCATTCTCCCCCTGGTTGAGGGTTGCATAGTATCCTGGCAGTGGTTGGATTCTGGTGATGTGTGGTGCTGGTGGTATTTCAAGGTGCTGCAATACTCTGGGAGGCGTGGATGGGGGCTTTCATCAGGAAAAACTGTATCTCTATATAGAGGACCATCCTCTATATAGCCCCGATAGCACACCACAGCTCTATACAGTCTATCACAAGCTATCACAGCGCTATAGACCAGTATAGACATCATGAAAGTCTATATTACCATAAAGTTTGGTAAGTGTATTTAGAAGTAAAACATTTCAACAACTATAGACCCCAGTAGACTGTGGGAACTTTTTTCAATGAAAACCAAAGTTGTAGTCCTTGTCAAGGGAAGTCTATCCATAGTCTAATGACTTCAATAGGTTAAGATCCTAGTGAGTTACAAGGAAAATACTCGAAATCGAAGGGTTCAAGAAAGCAACTTGACCGTGGGAACCTTTTTCGATTAAATCAAAGTTGTAGTCCTTGTCAAGGGAAGTCTATCCATAGTCTAATGACTTCAATAGGTCAAGATCTTAGTGAGTTATAAGGAAAATACTTGGAATTGAAGGGTTCAAAAGTGTCAAGGTACACCTTATTTATGTAAGCAAAAATGCGAAAATTCACCTTATGTGTATTCAAAATCCTAATGCTAACAGTCAATTTCATTGTCTTTTTCTTACTGTCATAATCCTAGTCCTAATAAGCAAAAACTCGAAAATTCACCAAGTCTTGTGTTGTGGCTTGTTTGGCACTGCTTATGTAAGCAAAAATGCGGTCAACCAACAAGTCTTTTCCCATTATTTCCTTCCCCCCCACTGCCCCCTCATTAGATTATCTTCCATATTTCTCTTACAATTTTCGAGTTTTTGCCTCTCTTCTCTTCTTCTTGCTTCTCTATCCTTCTCTTGGTGTTGATGTTGTTGGTGCTGGTACTGGTGCTGGTGCTTTGAACTCTGGTAAGTCTCCCTCCATAATTTTCGCATTTTGACTATTTGACTAATCTTTTTTCTAACCCTCTCCTCTATCTCTCTTCCCTCCTGCTCCTCCTCCCCCCAACTATTTTCGCATTTGTGACCATTTGGCAAGTCTTTTCTCTGACTCTCACTTCCTCCTGTCTAATCCTCTCCTTCTAGCTCCCTTCCCTCCTCTTCCCTCAAGAATTTTCGCAATTTTCACTATTTGGTAAGTTCTTTTCTCTCTGATTCTTCCTTCTAGTTCTCTTGCCTCTTCCTCCTGTAATTTTCGCATTTTTGCCTGTTTGTAGTTATTAGTTTACATGTATTGTAGTAGTTGAAATATAATTTGGGAATTTTCGCTTTTTTTTTAATTTTTAATTTTGAGAAACACTATCATGGCAACAAACAGCTATTAAGAGAAATTTTTGCTTTGTGTTTTGAGCTATAAGAGCTACAATAGTTTACAATAGTTGTGGTATGTTCCACCCAGCTATAGCAACTTTAATAGAGCTATATAGCACTATACACTGGTGTAGTAAGCCTGCACAATTGGGCACTTGGCTATATGAGCTATAGGCTATGGAGTCTGTATAGCAGTCCATAGTGCTATGGGTGGCTATATAGCCTTACCACATTTTCCTGATGTTGGAGTGGTGGGAGTTGAGGAGGCCTGGATGCTAACTGTGCTGGGAGAGTTAGACTCCCCCTTGGACTGGACTCTATCAGCAACAACCATGCTTGAAGGTACAAATGTGATGTTCCATTCAAATAACACCTTCCTCTTTTCAGTTCAATAGATGTGATAGCCCGTGCTTTGCTCATCGATGCCACCAAAAACAGCCTCCTCTGCTTGTGCCTCCAACTTGCCAGCATCACCTACATGCACATACACTGGGCATCTGAACTCATGAGCTTGCACTAAGGACAGACTTGCCCATGGACAAGTTCATAAGAAGAGTGATTGGGTATCATGCAAGAGGGTAAGTGGTTCTTTAACCATGCAGCATAATTAACCACCTTGCTCCAGAGAAACTTTGGGAGATCACGGGTGATTAGCATAGCCCTAGCATGCTCTACAAGGGTCCAATTTAGACATTCAGCTATGCCGTTTTGCTGCTGTGAGTCGTGGATGGTGAGTTGTCTCTCCACCCCCTGCTCCTGCAGATACTTATTGAACTCTCAACTTAGGTACTCTCCTCCATGATCTGAACACAGTATCTTGACTTGAGTTCCCTCCTGCTGGCAAGAGCCATGCTTTGTATTGTTTGTAGGAATCAAGTGTGTCACTCTTGTTGGCTAGGAAGTGTACCCATTCTGATGGCTTAAATCATCCATGAAGGTCATGTAGTACAAGCTACCACCAAGACTTGTCATCCTGACAGGACCCCAGATTTTGGTATGAATAACTTCACCATAGGTCTCGGTATGCATCTTCAACTTCTTTGGGAAAGGCTGATGTGTAGCCTTGGCCTTGGCACATGTATCACAGAATTCTGGCTGCAAGGCAGAGTCTAGCTCAACACCATTGACTAGCCTCTTCTTGACCACATCAAGACAGCCATTTAGGAGACATTCCCCAGGATGTGATGCAGTTCACAGACAGTGAGTT
>NW_024538028.1:0-15459 GCF_016628075.1 Suillus paluster
TCTGTATGTCTTCCAGTGACTATTGGCTCCTTTTAGACACTTGACGAACGATAGGGGTGGATGTTACATACCCGCAGGGCACTCCAATATTCCCCTCCTTGATCAATTCACCGATTCGATTCACCACGTCAAGACTTTCAGACAAGCTTGCAGGGTATCAATTGCTTCATCAAGGTTAGCGGCCGTCTTTTTAGACTGTAGCAATGATCTTTTCTTCTCCACTAAGCTTCGACCGACCTGGGATACACTGGCGTCCAAAGTTGTAATCTTTTCCCTAAGGTTGGTAGTATATGACTTGACTGTGAAAAGAGTCGAAGCGGAGGAAATGAATTCTTGATAATTGTCTGTGCAAATTTGCTCTATCTCGCTGTCCTTTGTTGCAATGAGAGCCTGAAGATTGCGCAGGTATACTTCCTGCTGGCGGTTCGCGTGAATCTGCTTGATGATAGGTCCGAGTTGTTCAAGGTTCTCGGAAGATGAGGACGGATCAAGAAGATGTATTTGCTGCAACTGCTGCTCGATGTTTTCTTGGGTATATTGTGGACGCCTTTGAGGAGCCATGGTTGCAACTGCGACTGCTGAGAGGATGCTGTCCTAATTCGGGGTCTAGGCTGGCGTTGTTTGGCAACAGCCTCTGATGCAAACAACACGCGGTAGAATGCTCAAGTACATCCATATTGGACGTACTGTACGTTCACAGACAGAAATCGTATGTGTGACATCCGTTTTTCAATCCAAACGCTCCCGCATTACCTATGGCCAATAGCCCGCACTCGAACACCTTATTACTCCTGCGCCGCGAGCAGTCTTATCATGTGATTCCTGTCTTGCAGAAGAACTTAGCAAATGAGAATCTGAATGCTAGACCGAGGTCAGGAAGTCATTTCGGAGCAAACGTCTTTGGATGTGGTTCATGACTCATCTGATGATTAGTTCCATGCTACACACACGACGTAATAATGCAACAATAATGTCCAATTTAATTATGTCTGGACGTCCAGCTTGTGTGCCCAAAAAAAGACACAAAACGCGACAAACGATTTTATCTCCCCCACGGTAGGGTCGGCCGAGGACCCATGGCACACTACCAATTTTGGGGTCGATATTCTAGGGTGGTAATCTGTGGTAATACAGTAAATCGGCAGCATGAAGCACGCTAACAACGAACGTTGACACCTCTGGACTCTATACTTCAACCAGGAAAGATGGGTACTATCACCTTTCATGTTGATGCGGTTGTAAGTCAGTCAAACTGTCCAAGAGAGAACTTGAATAATATCTGCAGCTTGTTTGATATGGACGGCACCTGGTAGATTCGACAGCAGGCGTAATCGGAGCTTGGGAGACGTTTGCTGAGACGTATCCCGGCCTGGATGTTCAAAAGATTCTGAGTAGTGAGTGGCTCTTGGGTAGGATCGTCCGATTACATGCGACTTAGTCGCTTCTCTTCACAATAGGTTCGCATGGTGTTAGGACTGTCGACAATCTGAGGAAATACTGCGGGCTTACATGTAAAGCAGACCTCGAGGTGGGCAATTCTTCTGTGGATGCACGCGTGATACTGATGAGTCTTCCGACAGAGCGAGGCTGAACGGTTCGAAAAGGCCATCGTAACTTCATCCAAAGCGAATGGCAGAAAGGGTATCACCATTTTGCCTGGAGTTCGTTCCGTCATAGATGAGGTGAATTGCCTCATATTATATTGCCTTGTCAGTGGTTCTTGATTGCTGATCATAACCCTATAAAGCTTCTCCCCGGAAAGAACAATCCCAAGCCATGTTGGGCCATTGTTACGTCTGCGACCCGTACATATGCATCAGCTGCTCTAGAGATTGCTGGAATCTCGACTCCAGATGCCTTTGTGACTGCTGAAGATGTCAAACAGGGGAAGCCTTCGTACGGAATCGTATCACACTTTGAACCATTCAGAATTCACTCACCACCTTCACCAGTCCTGATCCGTATCTCCTCGGCGCACAAAAATGTGGAGTTCTGCCGGGAAATTGTTAGTTGTTGTGTCTGAACAATGTTTTAGGGCACTGACCCCTCCCATAGGTCTAGTTGTAGAAGATGCTCCGGCAGGTGTCGCAAGTGGTCTTGCCGCTGGATGTGCTGTGATTGGATTGATCACATCACACACCAAGGAACAGATGGAAGCCAGACGCCCAACATATTTAGTTGAGAATTTGTCTAGGTGCGCGAAAACTGTTGAGTATCGACTAAGTATTCACATTTGTCGTTGTAGTGTGTCAATGAAGATGGGGGCAAATGGTGGCGTAGATGTCGTTGTCAACATAGATTAGATGAATGTAGTTGACACACTAGAGCGCTCTAATCATCACCCCATGAAGCAAAAATACACAAGGCAGCGGGAGCTATGCCCCTGGGGGATAGTGTTTTAGAGAAGCACTACTATGCGAGCAAAACAATCTTCTCACTCTCAAGAGCACCATCGGGAACGACTTGGATCTGTCGAGAGGCAGCAGAGTGGATTCGGAGACTAGACTGAAGTTACGAAAGTTCGTTAACGAGACCCACGCGTCTATAGCAAGGCACCGGCCAGTGGCATACATGAACTCTCCCGCGCTGATCCCTGACCGAGAAAGATTCGATGACTTCTCGCATTCACGAAGACGAGGCATCCTTCCAAGCGCCTATCCCGCCAACTAGACAAGAAAAACCTCGCGCTCGAATGACGCTCGAGGGTCATGAAGAATGGGTATACAGTGTAGCTGTCATCCCTGGTACCCGTCTCCTCGTCACTGCCTCGCATGACAAAAGTCTTCGGCTGTGGGATTCAGAGAAGGGGCAACAGGTTGGGAAGCCCTTGTTGGGTCACGACGACGGAGTCTGGACGGTTGCAGCGTCCCCTGATGGGCGCTGGATTGTGAGCGGGGGGTGGGACGGAAGCATCTTTGTCTGGGAAGTGGAGACAAAGAAATGCGTGCCCGTCTCGTTCAAGGGGCATGAGGAGAACGTTTCGGGCATCGTATTTTCACCGGACAGCGAGACGTTTGCAAGTGCTTCAGACGACAAAACGATACGTGTGTGGCTGAGGAAGACAGGAAAAACAGTCCTCGGACCATTCCACGTGGGCACTACTGCGTGGTCGGTGTCATACTCCCTCGATGGGAGTAGACTTGCAGCTGGAACTGGGGAGCATATCATCGTCTGGAAAGTATCGAACGGACAAGAGCTCCTAAAGATAGAACAGCAGGCAGTGGTGATCGCGTTCACTCCAGATGGCCTCCGTCTGGTCAGTGGAAATATTCATGATATCCGAATCTCAGATGCTGCGACCGGAGACATCATCAAACAGTTCGAGGCGCACACTGACCTCATCCAATCACTGGCCATTGCTCCCGATGGCACCAAAGTTGCCAGCACGTCAGCCGACAGCACGACGCGGTTCTTTGACCTGACTACGTTCGAAGCTATCGGCGAGCCATTGGAGCACCCTGACGTCGTGTACTGCGTGGCTTTTTCCGACGATAGTCAGTTTATCGTGACTGGCTGTCACGACAACCTTGCTCGTGTATGGACGGTTCCTCAGAGCGATTCAGAGGAGTCAAAACAGGTGAGCAAGTCCTCCGGCCATGTCATGTTCATGCTAACTTGTCATACAGCCACCACACAAGGTTCCTTCAACTCTCACATATAGACGTGCATATACTGACTATCGGTGACATACAGGATGACCGCCGCCGCGCTGGTCCATCCATACTAATTGTATGTCTTCAGTGTCCCCATTCGTCTTTTTGTACCGCCCTTAATTACTCCCGCAGGAGACCGTTCCGCGTTCAAAGTCGCGCGCTGGACTCCCGCGCGGGTTCTTTGATGATGTCAGTCCTCACTTTGAATCAACTCAATGCATGACTGAGTGCGTATTCAGGTCGAAAGAACTTATCCTCCCCGCCGATCCGCGTATGGAGGTTCACAGGATACCGCACGGCACTCGCGCATCAAGGACCTCGTTAATCGTCTCCCGTTTCGCAGGCAGTCACAGCAAGCACGACCAGAAGAGGAACGTCTACACCACTCGAACGGAGTCAAGCAGTTCCTGCAGCAGCACCTTTCCTTCCGTAGGTCAAAGCCCAGCCAAGAAGGGCCACCAGTCGTTGAAGTCGCAGCCGGACGCAAATTCACTGTAACGTGGTTCTTCTCACCCCTCATATCACATCTAATTGATACCCTACAGCGTCTTGCTGCTGCCAATTTGCCGGAATACAAGAAAGTCGATGACACCCGACATCCGCCTAAAGAGCACCCTGGCGCGACACAGAGCACGACGGCAAACGACCCGTCGCACGAGTCGTCTGACATTGATTCGCTCCCAGACGTGCATTGGTGCAAGGCGTTCTTGTGCTACTACTCGTGCTGGTCTCATGGCAGACTGAGGATGCCTCCGCGATGGCGCTTGGAGCGCGTCGACCTACACCGCCAGGATCCAAAGACGAGTAGCAGTTAGCTCAACGTGTATTCCCTGCAACAGATGATAAAGTTTCAAACTATACTGCGATCGTGACCGTGTTTGTGCATCAAGTCCCCGACTCCGATATTGCTCTCGCTAGTACAATGCTGGAACGCAAGTCATTAAAATTACATTTAGCTACCTGCTGATTTTTTTTGTGCCAACCTCGACGGATGGTCAATGTAATGCTAACATCCTATCATGCACATCAGTCCCTGTAGTAATGCTGGGTGAATGTTTCATGTCATGTAATCAGAACATCTATGAATTCTTGAACGAGTTTTGAGTGGATAAATTACGCTCTACTCTACAGGTAAGTCAGAGAAGAATACATTCTGTACTATCTGTTCCCGTACACCCGGCACCCCCAGAAGTCGGCAGGTCACACATTTTAGCGGGAAAATGTGACACTTTTGTTTCAATTGGTCACATGCAGTCACACAAAACCCTGCAAAAAAGCGTGACTGCCGACTTCTGGGGGTGCCGAGTGTACGGGAACAGATAGTAATGACAGCAAGCCGTCACATGGTCTCGCATAATCACTGCAACCAGGTCTCGTGATGGTAAAGTTTCAAACTATGATGTATACCTTAAGTCTGATGTAGGCTCCCATCTTCGGGTGCTTTCCCTGGCCCGATGATCAACATTACCTTGACCTTCTCAAACCATTCACACGGGGGACTTGCATTCTGTTCCACCCATGTAGAAATTCATGTACAATCAAAGATGCGAGCTGAACTGATCCAAATAGCAAATATGATGATATGTTATATTGGATGGAAGGACGTCCAAGATAGAGGACGGAAAGAATATCAGGCAGACGGGCGAAAGCGAGCGAAAAAATGCAACAAGAAAAGTGAAACGATTACGAACAAGAATATGCGGTCGCCTTTCCTAGAACAATAGACGTCCATCTAATATTCACCTTCCTCTTCAGCATCTGCAGAGTCTGTACCAACCTCTTCGTAATCCTTCTCCAGTGCTGCCAAATCCTCACGGGCCTCGGAAAACTCGCCCTGCAACAAAGTGTGAACAAGCGAAAGACACATCGAATGGCATACATACCTCCTCCATACCCTCACCAACATACCAGTGAACGAACGCACGCTTGGAATACATCAAATCAAATTTGTAGTCTGAAAACCGTTGTCAGTGTTCTACTCTGGGTAAAGATTATTGAAGCAATCACCTAGCCGACTCCAAGCAACAGAGATGGCCGTCGTGCTATACGAAAGAGCCTCAGTAACAGTCTAATCGATGTAGCAAATATTCCCACTTTGAAAGCATACAAAGACTGCGGGTATTTTTGGCAAGGTCACCACCGGGGATCGTAGCAGCAGGCTCGTTGCAAATGCCCAGCTAAGGGAGCTCATCAGTCGAGCTTGTCAAAACAAGGCAAGGTACAGACCTTGAAGCCGGTCGGGCACCAATCGACGAACTGGATGGTTCGCTTGGTTTTGATGCTGGCCACAGCAGCCTGAACGTCCTTCGGCACAACATCACCACGGTAAAGTAGAGCGCAAGCCACTGTTCAAAGATGAGCCAAGTGCATGGAAGAGCCCTGACACACTTACTGTATTTTCCATCTTTGGGGTCGCATTTCACCTGAAATCACGTGAGCAAATTATGACTTGAAGTACGATGCGATTATACCATCTGGTTTCCAGTCTCAAAGCAAGAGAAGGTCATCTCATTGACAGAGTTTTGCTCATGAGTGGCCTTCTCAGCGGACAAAAGTGGGGCATATGTTGCTAAGGGGAAGTGGATACGAGGGAATCTGTAACTGTTCAACAACTTGTTTATAACAGGAAAACGCGATGATACTCACGGAACAAGGTTGGTTTGGAACTCGTTGAGGTCAACGTTTAATGAACCATCGAAGCGAAGCGAGGCAGTGATCGAAGAGACGACTTGAGCGATCAAGCGGTTAAGGTTGGTGAAGCCGGGCTGAGAGACACCAAGATTCTTCTTGCAGATATCATAGATAGCCTCGTTGTCAACCTGCACAATCCGGTGAATACAGCAACACAGAAGATGAATGAGAAAACGAACCATGAACGAACAATCGGAATGTTCAAGAGTCGTATGGGTGGTCAGAATTGAGTTGTAGGGCTCAACTATCGAACTCGACAATTGAGGTGCAGGGTAAACGCAGAACTCAAGTTTTGACTTTTTTCCATAATCCGTAGAAAGACGTTCCAAAAGGAGGGCACCGAAACCAGATCCAGTACCTCCACCAAACGAGTGAAATACGAAGAATCCTTGCAATCCTGAGCAGTTATCGGCCAGGCGACGAATCTTATCCATGACTGGATCAATCAACTCCTTTCCGACTGTGTAATGACCACGAGCATCTAGAAGGCGCGAAGCTATGAGCTGCCGATCATGACATAAAAGTCCGCGACCTACAATTGTTTGCTGCATCCTCCTTGCCCGTGATCATGGTCTCGGGGTGGAAAAGAGACCTGTAAGGACCTGTCTTAACTTCATCGATGGCTCCAGGTTCCAAATCAATGTAGAGAGAGCGAGGAACGTGTTTCCCTGAACCAGTCTCGGAGAAGAACGTGGAGAACCCTGCGTCAGTTTTGTGGGCCTCATCAAGGACGCGACCGTCGGGCTGTGCATTAAAATGTCAGATAAAGGTGTACTCGGAAAATGTCGCGAACGCACGCTCAAGCCGTGTTCTAGGGTGTACAGCTCCCCTGGTTGAAAGTTAGAATGATCCTTATTACGCGCAAAGGGCACTCACAGCAGGCATTGCCAATCTGAACACCAGCTTGACCAACATGAAGAGAGATGACTTCGCGCATGATGAATCGTTAAAAGAGCTAATGAACTGGTACTACCGGTTTGTCGTGAAGGGAGGGAACAGAAGTCACTCAAAATGTTTCCGCTTCAAGTTATCAAAATTTCTCTTGCAAGAATGTCTCAATTTGGAAATATTATGGAGATTACACGGACCATCGTCCGGCCTTTTGACACTTCCAGACTTCTAGTCTTTAGACGGTCCGAATAGACAGAAAATGTGATTCGTGATTCATGTTCCAGGTAAAATGCGTAAAACCTCAAGGACAAGCGGGATATAATGGACGGTATACGTAAATCATGATGGCAGTAGTAAAGAAATTATGCGAGAACGAACTTCCGAGAACCAGGATAAAAGAGGGATTACGTGTATTTAGTACTCGCCAGCTTCCTCAACATCAGCAGAGTCAATACCGACTTCCTCATAGTCTTTTTCGAGGGCAGCGAGGTCCTCGCGAGCTTCCGAAAACTCACCCTCCTCCATACCTTCACCAACATACCAGTGAACAAAGGCGCGTTTTGAGTACAGAAGGTCGAACTTGTGGTCGAGACGACTCCATGCTGTTGAAATCGCAGTCGTGTTTGACAACATGCACATGCTACGAGAGACTTTGGCAAGGTCGCCACCAGGAATGTGAGCAGGTGGCTCATTGCAGATACCAAGTTTGAAACCAGTGGGACACCAGTCAACAAATTGAATCGTACGCCTTGTCTTGATGACACTGACAGCTGCGTTGACGTCCTTAGGCACGACATCGCCACGGTAGAGGAGAGCACAGGCCACTGTGGCTGCATGAGTAACATACGACCCGCAATTAAGATAAACTCTTACTGTATTTGCCCTCTCGGGGATCACACTTCACCATTTGGCTACCCGTCTCAAAGCACGAGAAGGTCATATCAGCAACAGAGTTCTGCTCATGGTGTGCCTTCTCTGCTGAAATGATGGGTGCGAAGGTAGCAAGAGGGAAATGAATACGCGGGAAACTAGCCAAAATTAAATTCGGAGGGCATGGTATTAGGAGGGATTGAACTCACGGAACAAGATTGGTCTGGAACTCGTTCAAATCAACGTTCAATGACCCATCAAAGCGTAGAGACGCTGTTATGGACGAAACAACTTGTGCGATCAATCGGTTCAGGTTCGTGAAGCCAGGAGACGTGATATTGAGGTTCTTCTTGCAGATGTCGTAAATTGCCTCGTTGTCCACCTGCAAATCCACAGTAAGAAATTGTACTATAAGAACTACGTAAACTCACCATGAATGAACAATCGGAGTGCTCAAGGGTAGTGTGCGTCGTCAACACCGAGTTGTAAGGTTCAACCACAGAGTTAGCCATGGTTGGAGCGGGGTACACGCTGAACTCAAGCTTTGACTTTTTTCCGTAGTCGGTTGACAGACGCTCCAAGATAAGAGCACCAAAACCGGAGCCCGTTCCACCACCGAAGGAGTGGAAAACGAAGAACCCTTGCAGACCGTTGCAGTTGTCTGCAAGACGGCGAACCTTGTCCATTACTACATCGATTTGTTCCTTGCCGATAGTGTAGTGACCACGGGCGTCTAGGGCACACCAAATATAGAACTGCATTTTAAATCAATACTGATGAAGGACTTACAGTTGCTGGCGGCATCTTCCTTGCCAGTGACGAGGGTCTCTGGGTGGAAGAGACTCCTGTAAGTGCCCGTTCTGACCTCATCGATCACATTCGGCTCCAGATCAATGTAGAGTGACCGCGGGACGTGCTTGCCCGAGGACGTCTCCGAGAAGAAAGTGCTGAAGCCATCATCATTAGCAGAAGGGGATCCTTCGACCAGACGACCGTCAGGCTACAATAAAAATCTAAGTAAATTGTTCGCGGAATCCCGAGGAAAGATAATCACACTGAGACCGTGTTCCACAGTGTACAACTCCCCTGTAATAAAGATAAATAATCAACAATCAGAACCTAATGGGACCAGATCTCGGCCAATTGCATGCGCCTAGCACGCGTTGAATGTTCAGATGAAAATAACAAAAGTGGTTGATTGCACATGATGAAGGTGGCGGGATACTTACAACACGCATTTCCGATTTGAACGCCGGCTTGGCCGACATGGACAGAGATGACTTCACGCATTATTTCTGGAAAATCTGGGCTAGAAAAGTAGGGCGATTGCACATCAGTATCATGAGACACGGAAAGACGCGTCGAAAAAGCTTACTGGATTGGACGAGAGGCGAGGATGGGGTGATGGTCCAGATGAAAGGGCGCAGGGTTAAAAGTGCGACAAACACATGGCGCTTACTTAAGCCAATCGCTTCCCACGCCTCGCCGTAAGTACCTTTCTAACGGGGAACTGAGTACGTTAATGAAACATGTGTTGATCCTCTGGGTTCGATAGATCTTTACATACGAGTCCATGCGTCCGATTTTAATGATTACTGATAATCAAACCCTGGACTCCTTTCCACTGCCTACTGTATCCGACTTCAAGTAGTAGCAGCCTTATCTCCAGCCTTCGTAGGGGCATTTCCTACGCGTCGCGTGTCGTCCACACCTTTCGTGGAACTCTTACGCGTGAAGTAGCTGCAGGTTCATTAGTGTACTGACATGCGGGAAACCGCATGTCATCTTACCTCACAATGGACTGGCACATTCTCAGACCGTGATTGTGATTGTGTCGCATACCGCACCTGCTGCTCTGAAACCGACCGACTAGGATCAAATGCCGCATGGACAACGTCCACTGTTTTCAGTCTCGGAATAGTCCCGCGTGTTGCTGGAGCCGTGTGGTAAATGTTCTTCAGCAAAGCTCTTGCTGTAGACGCTCAGTAAACACCTGAAATGTAACAAAGCCCACTCACCGTGTCTAGTCTTGCAGTAATCGCAGCAGGTGGTAGACGTTCGTCCCTAGGTCTAACGACCTCCATCTTCTATCCTCTTAATTAGCCCCGTTTTCAGAAGCTTCGAAAACCTTCCTCTTCTTGATTACCTTAGTTCCGCAGTACTTGAAACGTCCGCCCCACTCCTCTTGGCCTTCTAGCCACTTGAAAACAGTCTCAAACTTGACCATGGACATCCACACGCTTGCGAATCATCAACTCATTGAATATGTCTCCCTGTCAAGAATGAGCGTTTTAGGAGATAGGAAAGCCGCCGAGTAACTCCTCGCCGAACGATCATTCATGACGTTCAACGGTGCCTCAGGGCCAAGCCTTGTCGGTGTCAACGGGATGGGGCTTAGGCTTGTGTTCCCTGGATGATCAATGCAATTCAGGGAGCGGATTTTTGTCAAGGTGCTCCGCGAATGTTGGGTGACATGTTTCACAAATTCAGCAGAAGAACGGTAAACATATTTTGCCTATTCAACCCGTCAGCAATTGAGACAGGAGATCATAGCTATCTTACATTGTTCGTGAAGCTGAAGACTGTCAACACACGACACATTCCTGCAGCCTTTGTTTCAACAGGGTCCCAAAGGGAAAGTAGCAACGTACCATGATACACCTGGAGATGGACTTTGGTGGTCGCAGTAAATTCTCTTTCTGCCGCAATCCGTCTCTAATGACACCCTTTAGTGCAGGGTACTCAGCCGGACTGGCTGCTTTACGTGCTAGATGTACCGCCTCCGTGAATGTAAAACTTCAGTCAGGGGATGTGCAAAATCCGATAAACTTACCATCGTGGTCTCTAACTCCTTCATATGTTTTGTAAGTTTCTCCTCTTCACTGTACATCCTCCCGGCATCTATGTGAACACTTTCGGACGGCAAGTGCACTTCTCAACGATCCACTCGGCATCGATACCGTCTAGACCACGAACTTGCCACCACTGTTAACCTCCAATAACGAGTCTAATGTCGTTGGTTCCGAACCATTGGGTCAAGAAGTCTGCTGCCTGGTTGCATGAATGAAGTGTGACGCACACAGGGACAACATCGGTCCAAGGTAGAGCAGGTATATGAGTATTCGTACTGATCATGGTCGATAAAGGGCCTGGTGACTCACCCTTACAATGCTGGATAGATTCTACGGTGTTGCTTGTGCCCAGAAGAAAGGGGTTTGACGGTGTGAAACGCTCTGGAATAAATCAATGAGGGATAATGTTGACCGTAATGAGACGCACTCGTGAAAGAAAATGACATCGGTGGCGTCTTCTTTTCTATCCCCATCCTTCAACTTCATATTTCCATGAGGATAGAGAGTCTTTATGACGACTAGAGACACATAAATGAATGCACGGTCAGAAAAGACGGTTCAACGCACTAGAAGTGCTATACGGCATGTTGCTGAGAATGTCACTAGCAGCTGTCACGACCGGTCGAAGAGCAAGCCAGAGTGTACGGGGCAGACGTGAGAGGATGCGTCTAACTCGTTACTTACTTGTACTGCGCTAGACCACGAGACTCTGAAGATTCATCGTCGACTCAGATTCCCAATGACGTTAGGGGTACCAAGCTGACATGAGCGGAACTGAGCTTTGGTGGCATCCTTCCATTGCTGATGGGAATGTGGAGGTCGACGGAGCAGTCTCAACAGCGCGTCAGGTACATATAGACAAGAGGACAGAGATCCCGAGCACCTGCAAAACACGGCGAACGACCTTCGACCTTCTGGAAAACCGCTAGTCTGTCAGTATACACCGACTGGTGCTGGCAGAACATATAGGTTGGTTTTGGCAACCAAACTCTTTGAAGAGAAATTTGTACAGATTAATTGAACCTGCAGATGAGCTGCCGATACCTGAGCTTTGGCTTGATGCCAACTGATGAACGTCCAAACAACGACTACTTAGTTCGCTGGGCTCGAGTGCGACCGTGGCGGGACTGATAGAGCCTCCGATCGGTCTGGTCACGGTCGCAGGGCCCATCGGTGTTGCACAAGTGTGAGCCGCCATGTCATAACTTGGTTGTTTGGACGTTGTCTTTAGAAACAAACAAACGCTCACAGAACTTCCTTTTTTGTCAACCACTTTCACACAAGCTTCACCAGACGCGCTGTCTTTCTTTTTGCAAGAGTTCGGCAGCCTAACAAGTCTGCCATCGGATTTAATACCAAATGATTACATTCACGCCTCTTTCTGGTTCCGCCCGGTCATCTAGCACTGTTCCTCTTGCGTATCTGCTGCAGGTTGACGATATTCGTATTCTCCTCGATTGTGGATCACCTGACTGGAACCCCGAGAATATTGAAACGTTACAATCTGAGTCGGGAGATGGAGTGACTTATCCCTGGCAAGAGTACTGTCGCATAGTGAGAAAGTGAGTGGGCTAAAAGGTAACATACGCGATCTAACGCTAGCAGATATGCTCCAGATATTGACTTGGTCCTGCTCTCCCATGGTGACCTGGCACATGCGGGGTTGTACGCCTATGCATACTCTCACTGGGATCTCCGAGCCCCCTGCTATACCACACTTCCAGTCCAGGCAATGGCTCGCATCGCAACGATGGAAGATGTGGAAGGAATTCGAGATGAACAAGAAGTTGACGTTGTGGAGGAGGAAACGATGAGTCTGCAATTGCCGAAGGGACAGAGAGCCTGGAGCCACGTTCGCCAGAGTTGAAGAACGAGCCCAAGAAGTTTGTCGCTACCGTTCAAGAGGTACACGAAGCATTTGACGCGGTGAATACTCTAAGGTATTCCCAGCCTACCCATCTACAAGGTAACATTTAACCTGAACCAATCATGAACGGAATATTGATATGCCCAACATTCAGGAAAGTGTCAAGGTCTGACCATCACGCCATTCTCAGCTGGGCACACGTTGGGTGGAACCATATGGAAAATAAGATCGCCTTCTGCTGGAACGATTGTCTATGCTGTGAACTTGAATCACATGCGCGAACGACATATAGATGGCACTGTCCTCTACCGTCCCGCAGCAGGTGGTGTCTTCGAACCCCTTGCCCGACCAGATCTCTTCATCACAGATGCTGACCGGGTGAACGTCGTCACGAGTAGAAGGAAGGACCGCGACGCTGCTTTGATAGGTGCGAACGTTCATCTAACTTTAATAGGCCCGTGCTGATATCTTTGGTGGACAGATGCTATAAGTGCAACGCTGTCGTCACGTTCCTCCCTTTTACTTCCTTGTGACTCGAGTACTCGTCTTCTGGAGCTCCTCGTGTTACTTGATCAGCATTGGAAATATGCCGATTTTCGCTTTCCCATATGTCTGTTGTCACGTAACGGGCGTGAAATGCTGACCTTCGTCCGAAGTATGATGGAGTGGCTTGGGGGGACAGTGAGTAAAGAAGACGTCGGTGTTGACGGAAGCGGAAGAACGGGAGGTACTAGGAGGAGACGTGGAGATGATGATGCAGACGAAGAGGCGCTGGGGGCATTTGCATTGCGCTTCAGGTAAGTGAAACTTAAAAGTAGAAGGTGGTGAACTAAAATTACCCTGTGCAGGTTTTTGGAGTTTTTCCCCAGTCCTCAATCCCTTCTGCAAACTTACTCGTCCAAGGAGCCGAAGTTGATCCTTGCTGTCCCTGCCTCACTTTCACATGGACCATCACGACTACTATTCTCTGACTTCGCCGCGGTTCCAGACAACGTCGTTCTCTTGACTAGTCGCGGCGAAGAGGGCACACTGGGGCGTATCCTTTTTGACAAATGGAATAACTCTCAGAGAGGTGATGACAAGTGGGACAAGGGCAGAATTGGTAGCAACATCATGATGGATGGCGCAATGACTCTGAAGGTAGCTTGCATTGTTTGTACCTACATGGTACATTTCTGATCTATTTGCATCTAGATAAACTCCAAGGTTCCCCTTCAAGGTGCAGAGCTGGAAGCCTTCCTTGCAAAGGAGAAGGCCGCAAAGGACAGGGAAGCTGCTCATCAAGCGTCTATGGCCCGTAATCAACGCATCCTAGAAGCGGACGAAGACGAGAGCGACGAAGATTCAGACTCAGACTCAGATGAAGAAGACGAGGTTGAACGCGCATTGGATGAAAGTGAAATGGATATTGAAGAAACCTCCAATCCTGTAAATGGTTCGCGGCGAAAACGGAAAATTTCCAAAAATGAGGACGATGCTGACTGGGGGCTCGACATTGATGAGGGATTAACGAAACAGCTGCTCTCCTTCGACATTTACCTTAAGGGAAATGTCTCCAAAGCAACATCATTCTTCAAGAGCGCTGGTGGCCAGACTCACCGCTTCCGTATGTTCCCCTATGTTGAGAAGAAACGGAGGGTGGACGAGTATGGCGAAACTATTGATGTTGGCATGTGGCTCAGGAAAGGTAAAGTGTTGGAAAATGAAGCAGACGATGACACAACCAGGGAGGCAAGACGAAACCAGGCTGAGGGCGAAACTGAGGTAACTTTCTTTAGGTGGAATGAATGATCGCTTAACTGATCAACCTAATGTAAGGCCCCTCGTGAACCTCCTTCGAAGTTCGTCACTTCAGAGGTTGAGATACAACTTGCTTGTCGACTTCTCTTTGTTGACATGGAAGGTCTTAACGATGGTCGCGCGGTGAAGATGATCGTGCCCCAAGTCAATCCCAGAAAGATGGTCAGTAATTGTGTCGATATGGCGTTTTCTATGCTAATTGTACTTGTGTAGATTATCGTCCATGCCCACGCTGCCGCTGCCGACGCTCTCATTGACAGTTGTGCGAACATTCGGTCCATGACGAGAGATATATACGCACCTTCTGTCGGAGAAATGGTGCAGATCGGACAACACACGAACAGTTTCTCGATATCCTTGAGCGATGAACTATTGAGCACTATAAAAATGTCAAGGGTAAGTTTATTCTTCCAATTTCGAGTCCATGTGAATAAGTGTTTGGTAGTTCGAAGACAACGAAGTGGGCTATGTAACCGGACGCGTTGCAAGCCATTTCAGCTCTACTATTCCCATTTTGGAACCCTCGGGGCCAGCGATCCCAACGCCAGATGCAAGAATCCTACGTGCCTCACGAATACTAGGTTCTCGACCCATCCAGATTTTACCGCAGTCGACAATGATAGGGGAACTCAAGCTGACTGCGCTCAAAGCCGACTAGCATCAATTGGTGTTCAGGCTGAATTGGTTGGTGAAGGTGTACTAATTTGTGGCGCTGGGGCGAGGCGGGATCAATCCGCTAGTTCCTTACAAGACACAGTTGCCGTCCGAAAGACAGGTCGAGGGAGAGTGGAGTTGGAAGGTAACGTTTCCGACATCTACTATGTGGTGCGCAAAG